>NW_024718553.1:0-88402 GCF_018991925.1 Homarus americanus
TATTACCCATTTCTAATAATAAATATTCAGCTATAGAATCTAAAACATGAAATAAGAATATATTTGTAGAAATTATATTTTTCATTTTATTAATTATTGAATTATCTGTAATATTAAATTAATCGTTAATTTGATCGATAATATTATTAATTTTATTACTAAATTTTTGGTTAATGTTCATTTTTCTAGTTTATATATTTTTTTTTTTGGAATAAATTCCCCCAAAATATGTATTTCTTCTATAACGGCTCCTTTTAAGAAAATTTTTTTATTTTTATTTATAGTTTTTGTAAACGCACTAATTATAGATGTTGGTGCATATCCAATAAGATGCATACAACCGTAGTTATGAATTAATCGCGTAATTTCTACAGAATGTTTTCCATATAATACTTGAGTTTGACATAATCCATATGGATTCATACAGGAAGGATGACTTAAATTATCTATAATATAATTTTTTGTTTCTTCAGTCTCCTGGTTATTTACTACCCCAATATTTTCTCCATTATTATTACAATCAAGATTCGTTTTATTTTGTCGATAATAATTTAAAGAAAGACAGGGGGTTACAATGTACATATTATTTTTTTCATTTTTAGGAATAGGATACTTTTTTTTAGTTGTTGTTGGCGGCGACATCAAAAGAATATTTCCATTAAGGGTAGCATAATTACGTGCCAATAAATGTCTTTGATGTAGAGATCCACCACCATTTAAGATCCATACCACTGTTACAAATAAAGAATGATATAAATCTAAAATCATTTTCGTATTTTCCTGTAATAAGCGTACATCCAAAAGATGTTTACTGTGATCATTGTTACAGAAGGAAAGACCCTCAGATTCTGCTAAAATTTTCTTTGTTTTTGTTATATCTAATGATAAAGGATGTGAAAATATAAGATCTGTTATATTGTTTGATTCATAATGGGGCGATAAAATAAAATGAATCAAATTTAAAGATATTAATTTTAATTTTAATAATCTATTTTTATCATTTATAGCTAGTACACGGTTAGGATGAATTAAATAAGGTAAATACATAGTCTCTTCAAATTCATTTTTAATCCTTTCAATTAAATTTTCAATAGCTTATAAATAGTTTATTTTTTCTGAAAAATTACATATTCCTAATAAAGTTGCATTATTATTTTCAAAGCTAAAAAACTCCACTGATTTTCCATTTATAGCTTTAAGATATGAAGATGGTTTACAAATAAGAGATTCTACTTTAACCCTTTAGGTGCGTAATTAAATTTCGCGCCGGTTCCTGAAAAGTGTCAATTATCCTGCCAAAAATGAATTTCATAAAATCACATTTTCTATATGTTTTTCCTAGAGAACTATTAGTATATTTTCCAAATCTGGAACAAAAATTCACATATGTGTGCAAATTTTAGAGAAAAAATGACATTTATACCCAAAAATGCAGGAAATTGGTATAAATCAATGTCTGGTATATGGCAAATAAATTTAATCAATTTGGTTACTAAACAGCAAATTTAGATATGTATTACATATTCAGATAATATCAAACAAAATAGAACAAAAATAAGCTATATTGCATTCAGGAAATACTCCTATACCTCAATACATAATATGTCCGCATGTCGTCTCATTTGGGGAAGTTTTTTCAAGGCCGTGGGATATCCCCGCTTGTCGCATTTAATTAATATAATATTTTGGGCGGGTTTACCCGCATGTCGCATCCAAAGGGTTAAGTAAAAGAGGAGGTGAATCTAATATAATATTTGCAGTTATTTTGCCAGATACCTCATGTGTAAAAATGTGATGGTCAGATATATAAATTATTTTTTTTTTTTGTACATCAGTTATATTCAGATGTATAATTGTTTTATTTTCACTATCTGATATAGAGGTTTTTTTTAGTATCTCTATTTATATAAAGAGAGTCTCGGCTATTCCCACGCATATTAAGAGCTTTTATTTCATTTTGAATTTGATTCAAATGAAGAATATTTTCTTTACTATAATACGTAAAAGGAAAAAAATTCCCCAAAAACGAAATTAAAGAAGGATTTAATTTGAGTGCTAAGTTTAAAAGATAATTATCTTCATTCATTTTTTAAAGTAGGGTAAAACGAAATTATGTTTATTGATATTAGAGGTTATTTCAATGAACGGCATAGAGAGTGGTCTTTTCCTGGTCAACTTAAATCATGCCCCGCGTGTTTGAAAAATAATAAGAGTGATGCACATTTAGAATTATTACTTAGGCAAAGTATTATTAAAAAACTTCAAATAGAAAACGATTCTTTTGAAAGTATATTTGATGAATATCCCGGAATTTCATTTAATTTATCTGCAACTTTTGAAAAAAGAGATGACGAGGGGCGTATTTTAGAATCTATAAGTAATGAAACGCAATTAATTGAGTATTTTTTAAATCATAAGTTAGTGTTTGGAGTTGGATTTCAAATAAATCATTGGAAAACTCTTAAAAATTATAAATCAAATAAGGAGGATTATTTAGAGGATATAAGAAAAGATAATATAAAAGATGTCTTCGATTATAGTAGTAACGTTTTTTCTTTGCCTATAATGAAAGGTGGTCAAATGTGGCAGATGTTAATAAAAAATCCACTTTTATACAGCCAAACAATTCCCATTGATAAAGATGAATGGTACAAATGGAAAACTCAAAATAAAAGTGAATCCTCACAGATCGATTGTTTAATATGTCAAAATTATCCATTTGATATTTATCCAGGTAATTTTATCATAGGACAGCGTATTTAATATAAAATCAATTTTATGGCCTGATAGGAGGCGTCCTCATTATAGTAAAAGAGAGAAAAGGGTATTTATCTATAACAAATCACAGATTATTTATTGGCCTTTCTTAGATAATTTTACAAATTTAGATAACGAATCTATTAATCATTTGGGGAATATGGCTGTCTTTACAACGGGGGAAATTTTTGGTCGTTCTCTTAGACTGGCCATTAATAAAGTTAATGTTATAATAAAACAGAATCGAGTAATAGATATTTTAGGAAAACAGAGAAAAGAGTCTTCTTTTGAATTAAAAAGAAAATTATCAAACAAAACTTCTTCACGAGCATGAGTGAAATCGCAAACAAAGACGTCGTCCTCGTCACCACACAGACAAATGTTAACAGATGATGAATTTCTATTTTTAAACTCATATCGGAATAAAAATAGTAATATAGATTTGGCCTTGTTAAAAACGTATAGGGATGATACAACAAAGATTTATTTGTTGGATAAATTGAAGCGTCCTAGATTTAAACTAAATCCTGTAAAACCTCTTAGGTATAGGATGGGGACTATACGATGCGGGCAGATTGATGATGCTATAACTCAGACTAGTTCTCTTAATGATAGTAGGGGTGATAGTATGGGTATGGGTAAAGGTTCAAATACTAATGATAATATTGGTTATTATTTTAATAATAATATTGCTAGTGGCGTTGAAGGTAAAGACGGTGGTTTTAGTGGTGTTAGTGGTGGTGGTCCTCAACTTAATAATAGCGGCGGCGCTAATGTTTCTTTTTCATCTGGCACAGATTGGAATAAAATTGGGAGGTTTAATAGAAATTGTTCTTCAAATTCTTTTTCAAATATTTGCACCACGGCCTGTAGTATACAGAAGTTATTACCCAAGGATTCTAAAACTAAGGAGCCTAAAACAATTACAATGAGTGAAGTGGGTTTTATAGATTTATTGAATACACCTGATACACCTCAAAGGAGTGGTATATTACTAGAAACAATTCCTGATGTTGTGGTATCTACCCACAGTATGTGTTGTGATGAAGTGTATAAATTATTTATTAGATATTTTCCTTGCTTCTTTTTAGTACATAATCCTTCTGAATTAAAAGAATTGAATCGCAATTTTATCTATGTTATAATAAATTGTTCTCTTTATAATTTCCCGCGAATTTCAGTTCCTTATCCATTAGATCAACATTTTAGACAATACATGACACAACAGCAATTTGAGTACTGTCGATTATGGGGGACCGAAAATTTATATCGTTGGGTACAATACGATCTAAAAAGAAGAATTCCTTGCATCGAATTAATTGAACACGTCCCTAATTTGTTATGGATATGTAATAGTCTCCATCGAACATTTTATAAAATTATGCCTAATGGACTATTGTACACACCAAGAGAGTTAGAGTCTTTTCAGGTTGATAAAAATTTCTATGTACAAATTGAGAAACAAAATTCGACAGCTCTTCTTCCTCCACCTTTAAATGATCCCAATAATCCAATGAAAGAAGATTTTACATTAATGTGGATAGGTGTTGATCGGGAAAATATACCCAATCTTATGGGTCCCACTATGCGGGCGATTACAAGACCAAATGCTGCCCATTTGCCCCGTATAAGTGGTGCTTGTTCCTCATTCAAACACTACGCTGGAATTCCAGTTAATACTCGATCGTTGGGAGAAATTCACCAAAAAACGCAACTTTCTTCTCTTTATACATTTAGGTTAAATACAACTGACTTATTTCCAATACCAACACAACTACCCCTTGTTTCTATAGTTAATTGGGGTAATCCAGAAGATAGTCTAACTCTAAAAAGAAGTAGTATAGAACGAGGTTTATTTAGAGGGCTTTATTGGGAAACCTTTATTATTCGTTTTAGTTATATTATCAATAATACAAGTAATATTGATCTTCCCACTTTTAAGCAGACATATTTTGATTTTAGAAACCCATTACGAAAAGGTATTCAATTAGGTATAATGACGGGAATATCAAATTGTAATATTGTAAATTTAAGCAATGGAGAAATTGAATGTATACCAATAATAATGTGTAAGGGGGAATTGGAGGAAGAAAATGCAGATGAAAATAAAATTGTAGATGACAGATACAACTCTGGTGGTGGAAATAACTCTACAAGAATAGTTTGGATGGGTAAAACTGGTGATTGGTCAGATCCAACTTATGATGATACTAGTTTAGTTCAAAGGAATTTAGGTAACTCAGATTATCGGGTAACTGTCTCTAACCCAGATAAACCTTCCGTTGATAGACGACGTAAATTAAAATGGAGTCAATGCTCATTGGCTTTTCAGGAAAGGTATATTAATCACAATAAATATAGATGTTGGGAAATTAAAAGTGTCCATCTTCCCGCTATACAATGTGTAAGAGTTTCTCTTACTATAATTTCATCCTTTTCTCCAGCATTAGGGGATAAATTACAAACGCCAACATCCCAAAAAGCAGTAATTGGTCGCCTAGTTGATGATGAAGATATGCCTTATATAAATTTAGGTTTAGGTGAACCTAGCAGTCTTGTACCGGATATCCTTCTTAACCCGCATTTTATTAGAAGACAAACGGTAGATTTATTTTGCAATCACGATAGAGATCTAGCTTATATGAATTCTACATTTGATTTTCAAATAGATAAGGTTTTACAAAACCTACAGATTGGTAATCATATATTAACTGGTATACTAATGAATCCATTTAATGGTAAACCATACACATATCCTAATTCCTCTAAATATATTTCAGCTAGTCTTTATCAGGGTAACTATATGGGCGTTACTAATCATCGTGCTAATTCCACCATGCATTCCTCCCGACCGGGAGAAGTGGTATTATCCGAACTTACGGGATCCCCTGTTCGTGGAAAACGTGGGGGTTTATCCACTGGTCCCATGGAACATATTTCTTTACGAAGTATTGGCGCCAGTAGAATTCACACTGAATTAACATTAAATCGTTCTGATGCCACTAATATTGAAGTTTTTAAGAATGAATGTGAAGGTGGTAATAATGAAGATGGTGGTGGTAATAATAATAGTGGCATTATTTCAGGATCAAAAATTTTACAACGTTGTTTAGATGATTTCACAATGGCTGACATTAATTTAGTATTAAAATGTACATCACGCGTTAATGTTGAAGAAATATCAAAATAAAAATTATATTTATTATTATTATTAAAGTTTTATATATCATTTATGTTTTGAGCTACCAACACACCACCGGGGGCATATACTTTCCCATCATAACCATATACTAAAATTTGTGTACAATATAATAATCTAATATAAATGTATCCATAAAAGGCAATATCTTTTATTGAAGCGCGACGAGACATAATAGCCATCTTAATAAAGGCTCTACGATTCATTCCGTTTAAGAAACTCATAGGAGCATCATAATTTATTTCTCCTACAATTTGCCATAAATGATCAATGGAGAATCTTGAAGACTCTGAAACTATCATTCTTTTAATAGTATTAAATTTGCTTGAAAATGGAAATACATCTTCTACAAATTGTGAATAAGATATCTTATTATGTTTATTAGTATGTTTATTAATTGATATAAACTCAAGTAAATGTTTATATGTAATAGTAAATACCATTTGTTCCTCCCATATCAAATGACATAATTTTCTTAATTTAAAAAAAAAACTATATACTACTGGTGATGATTCAACTAAAGCCATTTTAAGTAAAGCTTCATTGATTTCGCTGCGTTTTAATCCAAATAATATATTAAGAGTTAATAATTCATCATGATCAAAAGAGACTCTGACACCATCCGGAATTGTAAAATTAAATTGGGGATGAAAGAGGTATATTGCCTCACTTCCTAATGCCAAACTACTACTCATAGGAATAACTTGCATAGCATCTCCATCGAAATCAGCATGATTGCCATGTACTATACTTGTAGCGATAGCCATTACAGGATAAATCCAGGTTGCTTTTACTTGATGAACTGTGAAATTCCGATCATCTAATGTAGGGTATCTATGAGCTAGAATAATACGTGGACAACCTAATCTACGCCAAATATTTATTGGTAATATACATTCGTGAGGATCAATATTATAACAGGGAGTAATAACAACTCTAGCAGATAAAACATATCGCTTATTATGACAATGCAGGCGTAAAAGGGAATATTTACCTTTTTTCATTCTATCTAAAGCTGATCCAAAAACTGTTTTAATTTGTCCTGGATGATCACTGTTATTTGAAATTAATTTGTAATAAAACTGATAGTTTCGTTGTATGTTAATAAGATATGCTAAAGGTGGAATAATTTTGTAGCTAGTATTATCATTATGAGTTAATCTGACACGCAAACTATAATAAAACACATTGGAATTTTTTAACTCTCTCTGTGAATTAACATCAAGTTTCTGAAATAATGAATGGACTGTCTTGAATGTATTTTTAGGAATGTCAGTATTATTACACAATCTACTGGATTTACTAAGTTGTTTCAAATATGTTAAAAATTCTGTATAGGAGTTTTCATATTTCACACGACATAATTGGCATTGCCAATTTTTATATTGTCTAAAAATATTATATCTGTATTGTTTTAGTAAAAAAAAAGGAGTGTTACCATTCCACATATTTAAGGAATTTTTTTTTTTTATATTAGATCTTTTACTAAAAGGTAAAATTGTTTTGTAGAGTATTTTACATTGTCTACATGATACATATTTCGGGAAATTTGTATTCGTATTATTTAGTTTTAAAATTTCTCTATAATTTTTCATATAATTTTTTAGGTTATTTGAAGATTTACAAATTATACAGTTGACGAAATTACAATTGGGACATATACATTGACTGAAAGTAATAAATTGTTTTGCGTCCGTTTTCATTAAATATCCTGTTAATTTTGAAAATTTTAAATATTTAAATTTTTTTCCATTTCTTTCCATTGAATTTGACAAATTCTCATCACTAATATTATTACAAATTAGTTTAATAATATTTTTATAAGTATTTAATGAAATAGTTGGAACATTTAAATGATAAAAATTAGTTTTATCATGTTGCTTTAATCGTTGTACATTTTTTCCCATAAATATATTTTCTACACTTAATGATACGTTTCTTTCTGTAGGTAATACCCATTGCCAGGTAGTATAAGTAGTAGTAGTAGACATTTTCAATCTTAAATTTTTCAAAAATAAAAAAAATGGATAATTTACCTATAGGTGATAATTTATCAGCGATTGAAAATGATATGACTATAAATGATATATCTGTTATTTATAATGAAGATAGTAATTTAGAAAATAATAATAAAACATCACTTTTCTCCACCATATTACAATCTCAATCTCAATCTGTCTCCAATATCAGAAGAAGATTCAAAAGATGACGACGAAAATCAAACTTCAAAACTAGATGATGATACTCTTTTAAAAGAACCACCACCACTAGATAAACCTATTTCTAATTATCCTCCAGCATATAGTTTATATGGAAACTCTTTTAAATTAAATAATACCAATAAATTATTAGAATTGCGTAAACTTATGCTAAAAAATTATATAAATAAATATTGTACAAGTACAAATGATTCTCCAGACGATAATAATGATATTGTATATTTTATTAATCAAATAATAGGTGGTAATAGCATAGATAATATGAATGATAAAGAAATACAAGATTCGTTGAAATTAATATCTTCAATACAAAATATAATGTGTGATCAATCAGATAGTGATCAAATTTATAGCGTTATAAATACTTTATTTACTAAATTAATTGGGTTTACCAAAACCAAATTTCCCCAACACGAAGATTTTATAAATATAATATATTTAAATTTGAATAAGACAATTACTCGAATTAAAAGAACAAGAAATAATCATATTAATAAACTAATCCTATTGTCATCTTTAAATGATAATAATAATGTAAAAAAGGTACCGAGTATGATGTCTATTGCATCCAAAGGATTAACATTTTCATTTGTAACTGTATTATTTTTTACTATATTAAACTATTTTAATAAAAATGTGTCTACTTCTAATAACAATATAATAGATGCTTTTGATTATTTTAAAAAGATAAAAGAAATTGAATTAAATAAGAAAAGGAAATTTGAAGAAGAGGGGGAGGAAGAATAAAAATATACCAAACAAATCACAATTATATACTCACCACTCACTTGTATACGATAACAGACCGGATAAACAAAGCTGCCTGCTTACTGTAAGTGTATGTGTAATCTACACTACCACTAAACAATAGTAGTTAACATATAGAATAGTTCTAGTTATATAACCCATATAAAAGTTTATTTGTTTCTATTCCATTGGTGTGGTAGCTATAAAGAAGTAATAGGAAGTAAAGGTCTTAAATATTATAGCAATATTATTGGAAAATTGAAATATAGATTTTATTTACATATTTTAATAATAAATAATAGTACAAGCTAATTTTTGTATCAACAAAAAAATGATTTTGTATATGTTAAAATGGATTGTAATAGTCACAAATAATTATTTCATTTATTGTAAATTAAATAATTTATAGTATCCTTAATTACAACTATTACAATCAATCCCCCACTTATTCAGACGACCCATTTGGGTTTGCAATACATTTATTATATTTGTATGTAGGTACAAGCAGCTGTTCCCTACAGTGGACTAACTCAGTTGTACTGCTGGTACTGGAAAGACTTGGTTAAGTTGACTGGTTAAGTTGACCGACCACCAATTCTAGTTCAATATACATTTTCAGTTGATGAATCCTTTTCTGAAAAAAAAAGGATAAATTCATTTCACCACCCCACACTAAAATTTATATATTTTTTTCTTAAGCCAGCCTCAATTCCTCTTAGGAAAATAGGTTGCAGTTTTGGTAAAAGTTTAATTTTTTGTATGGTAGATTAGATCTTATTTCTATTGGTGAATTAGTGCTTGCTTACTTTAGTCACCATTATCATAATGGTCTCTCGTCTCTCGGGTCCTAATGAACTCTTCAACACTGGCTGCAACAGACCTGGGTAAATGGTAAGAGTAATTCTTCAACGTGTCCTTGTAGTTGTAAACTGTCATGTGACACAAGAACTTAAGCATGGGCACATTATTCCATTGTTTCATCTGCAGCAGATCAAATGACGAAGGCTCCTCTACCTGTAACCCATCTTCAGTCATAGAAAGCCAGATGTCATAAGGTTTGTACTTATCTTTAATAATTGACTTCAAGAAAATTTGGGCGTCAAAGGTAATATAGATCTCTCCGCCTCCTGCACAGTCAAAACCAGTAAAATCACAACCGGCGCCCATCTGTATGTAAATAAGGCGGTCGTTGTACACCATTCTACCAACAAATTCAAAGTCTTGGCCAGATACACCATCATCGTAGTGGTAGATGTAATAAAGACGATCGACTGCCTCTAAGTTAATCTTGAAATTTTCCAATTCTTCATCCTTCCACTCACACATTTCCCAGGGCGAGGTCCTCTTGTCTAACATGGATTGATAGTCTAAGGCCGTTCCAATTAACTCGTAAATATCATCAGCACTTGTGATCTCAGATTGGACACTTTTAAAGTTAAAACGAGTTTGAGTTTTCTTTTTAAACATATTAGTGAAAACAAAACAAACACAGTATACTGTGTCTTGTGTGTCTTGTGTCTTGTCTCTCTTGCAGCTAAAGTTAAACTGACCAGCAACCCAGCGTCAAGCGAAGCAACAACAAGTAGATAGGCTCATCCGGTGTGGTATGTTATTTCCGGAAGTTTTAGTTAACCGCCACACCACACCACTTTTTTACCACTTTTTTGAATTTTATATTTTTTTTATAAGATATTTTTATTATTATCTAAAATGTCTTGTTTGTTAATATTAAGTAAATTATTCCGATTCTTTTTGTATTGGGAGGTACTTTTGTAGTAGTTGTTGTGGTTGTAACAATGGATGGATATAATACAATTATCCTTTCTTCTTTTAAAACCTTTATTTTTGGGTTGGTTGTTTTTTATACTCCTCCTCTCCTCTTCTTCCTCTTCCTCTTCCTCTTCCTCCTCCTCTTCTTCTTCATCTTTATCTTCTTCCTCTTCTTCATCAAAATATCTTAAATCATCAATCCATCATCTTTATCTTTATTTTCTATAAATTTTTTATCTTTATCTTGTATTTTTGAGGATGTATTTTTTTTAGGTGGTTGAGTCATGGGCATTGTAGTTTTGTGGTACATGTTGGGTTTATATATACTAAGTTTTTAAAAAAATATATAAAATAAAACAATATTTTCATTTCTGTTGTTGAATGGGTCAAGAAAAATTTTATCTGGTCGAACCCTACAAAATTGTTTAATATTTTGTGGATTTTGAGTATATAATAACACCACCTCATAAATCATTTCCTCCGTCCATTTTCTAAATGTCGGTCGATAGAAATTGATCGAGGAACTCTTTACTTGAAATTAATTTTTCAATTTATCAGCACAGCACACAAAATATCCATTCATTCAGGTGGTAGTACGTTCTGTACGTTCTGTATGAATAACTCCAATTTGAATAAGGTAATGAATTAAATTTAGAGGATTCTTCATATGTTTTGTCATAATCCTATAGATTAGTGTAGTGTATACTTTATTTTTTAAGTAAGTTAATGGTTTACGACATACTCTTATTGGAAGTATAGAATTTTCACTTGGCAGGACATAAGCAACCTCTGGATAAGATGATGAATTACAAAAACTATTATTTATCATCCTGGTCCAAGAAATTGGATGATATATAAATTTCCTATCCTCAAAAAAGAAAGAATAGTTTTGTGGAAAAATATGAATCATAGCATCATTTTTATTACGGGTGGGTGATGTGTTTACTGCAACTGAATAGGGAATAATTAAATTTTCACTATAATTCTTTTTTAATTGTTTGCTTTTTCGTAAAGTTAATAAATTCAAGATTATATTTTTAGGATTAGGTATATATAAAATAAATATTTTTGACCATACAATTAAACAAAAAACCAAAAATATTATATAATAAAAAAATTATAGACGATTGTATTATTTGTAATCATTTTTTAGGATGTTTAACAAATCTTTTACTATTTATAAAATAAAAAACAGAACAGGAAAATGATTAATAATACACTCTGTATAAATCCTACTTTATCTGATATTCTTGTTGTATATAAAATGGTTAATAGAGTAGTTCAACGACGGACATTTGAAACATTAAAAACAAGAAATAAAGCTAAATTTTTTAAGCATATAATAATTAAGGATATTCCATGGAAAAATATACCATTATATATTCCTAAAAGTTTTTTAGAAAAACATCCATATGATTTTGAGGTAGGATATACAATTTTAGGTTGTAATATGATTAAGTGTTACAGAGACACTTTAAATGGGCGTAAAATGGGGGAAAATACACCATCTCCTATCCTAATAAACGAATGTGAGTTTGCTCACAGTGAAGCTTGTACACAAGTCTATCGGGAAGTATTTGATTTTTTAAGGGAACAATTTCCAAAGGTAGATTTGCAAATACAAATGAACGAGGAACTTAATGGGAAACCATTACCTGTATTACCCTTTGAGAGTTTATCAATAACTACTACTAATAGTGATAGTGAAACAATTGACAATTTTTGCGGTGTTCAATTAACATCCCTTAAAACTTTTGCCCTCCGTCCTTCAAGTAGATGGTATGCTGATACGAAGGAAAAAAATAAACAAATATATGAACAAGAACCGGAAATTTATATAGAAAATAAATTAGATACACTTTCAAAGAAAGAAGACAAATTTCAATTTTTAAAGAAAATTGCTGGTCTCATTGATTCCCCACCACTAAAATGGAATTCACAATTACAAAATGTTAATTTTTCTGATGAATATTGTACACGATTTCGGAAATACCTCGACAAACCTTCTGATGTGTGTTGTTATACAACAACTCGAAATATATTAAATTTCCTACTGGGTTCCCAATTGGTTAATCAATTTGGAGAGGATATGGTAAATGACGCCGTTATGGGAAAAAATCTTTTTTCTTCATTATCAGTAATAACGCCTCAAATTTTACCTAAGGAATATAACACAAAATCGGTGGCAATTAATCCAGGATATAAGGAGGAAATATCTTCTCAATCTATTTTAGAACAAAGCACTTATACACATACACCCATAATATCTGTTAATAATGTTAAAGTGATAGGTAAAGATGATAATAGTGATCCCATAAAGAATGTCGCCAGTACTATAGATGAAATCTCACCAAATTTAGTTACATCCCTTGAGGAAGGACTCATTGCTCTAACTGAAATTGAATTAATAGCAAGATCACCACAATTGGTTTCATTATTACTTAAATATTTTTCCAAAAATGTTTTAAAACAGGTAATACAAGACTCTTTTTTGGGTACAACGGAGGCTATTGGATCACGGATTTTATTAATTCGCCTAACTGCTCTCATTATAAAGTCTTCATTGATCGAAATGGGAATTCAAATATCTTTAAATCTCTTAAAGGCACTCTCAAGTACAATATCGGGAATATTTACTATTTCTCTATTAGTATTACCCATTGATATTCTTTGATCAATTTATAATGTGGGTGGTTATGGAAATGGAATTACACGTTCCCATATTGATATTTTACGGAAAGACTGTCTAAATCGTCTAATAAAATCATGCATGAATAACAAAGGGCAAACCTTCATCGATATTCCAGAACCCCATTCATTCACAACTCCAGAAATAACACCTGAATTTACTTATCTTTTGGCCATAAACGAATTTCATCGCATGTATCCTGAATGTATTACAGATATAGGATACACAGGTTTCACCACCGATAACCAAGAAGAATTGCGAGTTGTTGAAAAAGTTTTATCCGAAATGGAGGTTAATAGTTTAGGACAGCGAATTGATCGTATAACCCCGCCTCGGAGGAGGATATGGAAGAGAATAAACGTAAGCATCAAGAATTGGCCGATCAAATTTTACGCGAAGCCGAACACTTCCATTATCTTTATCCTACACCGAGAGCCAATATGGATATAACAGCTGTGGAAAACATTATTACCGAATCTAAACTCGATATTATTCCATTCCTCATAGCTATTTTATTTTTAATTATAAGTTTAATCTTTACAAATATATCATCCAACACATTTGTAAAAAGAAATATTTATATTTTTTTTATTTTAAATATTCTATCGATAATATTTTTCAGTTATTGGACAATGATTACACCGTGGTTAGATAATTTTTAGATAATTTTTAGATTGGTTTGTTGGAGAAGGGAGAAGGGAGGGGGAGGGGAGAGGGAGTTTAGGTTATCATAGCTGTAATCGAGGATCAAGTGCAGTATAAAATGCAGTATTCTATAGAGATTAGTGTAGAATAGACCTGTACAGATTTTAGAACAGAAATGCTTAATATATTATACCATAATGATAATATAAGGAACAATTTGCTCTATGAAAAACAATATCGCAAGTGTACTTTTGTAAAATCCCCTTTAAAAACTGTGGATGTAGAGACCCTTTCAAGAGTCGGGTTTTATTTTTCTCCGTGGGAAAATAAAGTAAAATGTTTTCAGTGTAATTTGGAATTCGATACCACTACCAGCGACGGCGCAGCCGCCGAAGCTTTTCACAGGGAGAAACGGCCCCAGTGCATATTTTTACGCACTTTAAATCGGTCCAAGACATTCAATGACATCCGTGTATTCAGATTTGAAAAGGAATGACTGGATATGTTCGTAGACTGGCCCCTGTTGTCTTCGTGGATATCTCCCGAAGATTTAGCAGCTGCAGGATTTTATTATCTCAGAAATAAAGATCTCTGCGCCTGTTATTTTTGCCAGGGTATCGTAGGCGATTGGAAAGAGGATGATACGCCCCTCGAAAAACATTGTAGACTTTATCCCCATTGTCCCTTCGTTGGAAATCAACCAACGGCAAACATCAACCTGGGTCAGAGTTGCATTTTAGATCAGATAATTCCAATTCCAGAAACGGTAGAGGAGGATGGTAAGTAATTTTTGTATGTATAATGAATATTAAATGCAATAATAATAATACAAAATGACTAATAGGGGTTTGTTTAGTTTCAGGATACATCCCAACTGAAAATAGGACACAGTTTAAGACCTATGAAACCAGATTGAAAAGTTTTAAGTTTATGTGGAATAAATGGCCACTAGAATTACGACAACAACCAACAATCCATGATTTAGCAGAAACAGGTTTTTATTACACTGGCATATCAGACATGGTACGATGCTTTTTTTGTGGTATCGGTCTTCACAATTGGGAAGAAAACGACATACCATGGAATGTACATGCCTGTTGGTCACCATCATGTGAATTTGTAATATTGAAGAAGGGGATGGATTTTATAAAAGAGGTAAATGAAATATAAATATTATTATTATTATTATTATTATTATTATTATTATTATTATTATTATTATATTTATTTAGTATGTATATTAAAATAATATTTCTTTTTTTTTAAAAGGTTCAAGACCAAACTCCTCCTTATCAACAAAGTAATTCTGCTGTAATTAAGCAGCCTAAGAAGATTTATACTTATAAAGTAAATATATCGGATGACGATATGAACTATTTAATGAAAAATCAGAGTATACTAAAGTGTGTTGCCATGGTCTTTCCTTTCGATATTGTAAAGAACACTCTTTATAAAAGGCTCGAAAAGAGGGGTCTCCCCTTTGATAATCTTAAAGATTGTATTAATGCCCTTCCTATCAACAAAAAGGGATCCTCATCTCCTTTTCCTTCTTCTTTTTTGTCTCCTATTTGTTCTCCTCTTCCTAATTCTTCTTCTTCCCCATCTCCTATTTGTCCTCCTCTTTACAAAATTCTTCTTCTTTCCCATCTCCCCTATTTGCCCTCCTCTTCCCTAATTCTTTCTTCTTTCCCCATCTCAAATTTGTCCTCTCTTCTCTTTCCTAATTCTTCTTCTTCTTCTTCTTCTTCTTCTTTTTTCCGTCTCTTGCTCCTCCTCCTCCTCCTCCTACTCTTCCTAATTCTTCCTCTTCTTCTTTTCCGTCTCTTGCTTCTCCTCCTCCTCCTTTTCCTCTTCATTCTTCTTTTTTTCTAAATCCTCTTTACTCTCGTCTTCTTCCTGTTTCTAATTCTCCTCATTATCCTCCTCCATCTCCTCATTATCCTCCTCCTCCTCCTCATTATCCTCCTCCTCCTCCTCATTATCCTCCTCCTCGACCTCGATCTCGACCTCTTCATAATCCTTATTATTCTCCACATCCTTCTCATCCTTCTTTTTCTTTTTCTCCTATTTCCCCCCCTTCTCATCCTTCTTTTTCTTTTTCTCCTCCTCCTCCTCTTCCTCCTCCTCCTTCTCCTCCTCTTCCTCCTCCTCCTCCTCCCCCTCCTCCTTCTCCTCATTCTCCTCCTTCTCCTCCTCCTTGTTCTTCTCTTCTTTCTCCATTTCATCCTCTTTTTTCTCCTCCTCTTTTTTCTCCTCTTCTTTCTCCTTCTTCTCCTCTTCTTCCTCCTTCTTCTCCTCTTCTTCCTCCTTCTTCTTCTCCTCCACCTCCTCTTTCTTCTTCTTCTTCTTCTTCTTCTTCTTCTTCTTCTTCTTCGTCTTCTTCTCTTCCTCTTTCTTCTCTTCCTCCCCTTCCTCCTTCTCTTCCTTTTTCTTCTTCTCCTCCCCTTTTTCCTTCTCCTCCTTATTCTTCTGATTATGCTCCTCCTCCTTATTATTATTAAGAAGATTATTATAATTAAATAGAATAGAAAATACAGATTGGTACCTGTCCCTAAAGTAACAAGGTTAATAAGAACTTCAGTACTTCAGTTGCAGTTGAACGTTAGTCCACTACGGACGCAAAGTAGTTGCTCCTCCTACAATCTAAATATCTTAATCTTTTTTGGTGATTGATAGAAAAATGTCAACAATTGATTATAATAATGCTTGTTTTAAAGTATTTTCTGCCGCTGCTGAAAATAATAAAGGAGATGATAATATAATTCTTGATTGTTCTACTGTTATAGGGGCATTAAGTTACATTATTTATGGTATTCAACCATCACAGGAAGAGGAGAAGAGAATGACTACTACCGGTAATATATGTCACCATGTACGTAGACTAATACCTTCTCATACCACAGGATTAACGTGTGCAATAGGATTATTAACTGATGTGTCAATTGTGTTGAATAATGAAAAACTTTTAAAAACGTTTACTGATATTAACGTTGCTGATTCTACAATTTATTTTCTACAGAAAAAGTTCAATTTCTCTGATGCTAATGACAAAACACAAGACTAAACACAAAGGATCAATGAACAAGTAATATCACAATCAAGGGGAATTATTTCCAACCCATTATTTTTTATGGATGAAATAAATGCCGGTATAAATATAGCAACAAGTTCTGTATTTAATGCCAGAAAGTGGAGTGAAAAGAAAGATTACACTAAAATAATAAATAGAGTTTTTTACATGTCTCAAGAAGTATTTGCTAAAACACGTATGATGTGTTTTAAAGCAGATTTTGTAGAACTAGGAACAGACATTAACGGTAGGGGATATATTGTAAGAAAAAAGTAATAGTAGTATTATTCCGGATGTAACACACGTATGTGTAGACAAAGAGCAAGATCTTACAATTAGGTTTCCCTATGACAACGAGGGAAATGGAAATTCTCTATATATTTACATGCCGTATAAACCAGCAACCAAAATACAGTTAGTGAAAGTGGCGAGGAAGTTTGCTAACAACCGTGGAGCCCTGGAGAAGAGTTTATCATCCTTCAAAAAAGTGTATTCAAATATTCAACATATTCCCATATTTAATATAAAGAGTTGCTCCTGCAATATGAGTCACATAGTTAGAAATGTTTCGTTCATTGCTGAGAGCCTAGACGACAGCTATATTGTAAATAATAATTGTTTATCTATAATTAACACTTCAATGTTAATTAATGGAGATGGTGTAGGTAGAAAGTGGACTACTACCACCACATATAATAATGTACAAGATGTTCGATGTGGAGTGAACATCTTCATTGATAGACCATTTCGTTTTTATAATCTAGATCAGAATAATAAAATAATTAATATAGGTATTTTTGTAAAACCACCACATTAAATAAATAGTAATTGTTATATATAATTTTATTTACCTTACCACTCTCTACATTACATTACTAAAGGAGGCACTGCAGTATAAATTATTTTCATTCATTACTATTTAATATGGATATTTTAAAAGAAATTTAATAATGGTATTAAATAGTAAAGTGTAAGGTAATATGAATATTATTAAATCTTTACCCAAGCTACTTAATATTCCTAAGCGAGAATAGAATTTGAAATATAACGATATCGGTAAAACTAGGCCAACAAAAAAAACCTTTACATCTTATGGTCTTCTCTATATAGACGCAACGGAGTGTAGTTTATATACTAAAAATGAAATTATTGAAAAGTGTAAAATTTTGGTGGTATTTTCACCACCCTATCCTTTTCAGGTACTTGTGATGAATCATCAAATAATAACAGAAATAATGTAATAATTTCAGAACAGAAAATAACTATGGCTGAATATTATAATATTTTTTATTTTATGTTTGCAAACGAAGGAAACACGACAGAATGTCAATATGTTCCACCTCGTGGTCGTTGTGAAAAGATTGATAAACATAATAAAATGACAACTAAAATTAGAGAATTTATTGAAGAGAGTGGTTGTATACATAAAAGTTTTAGTCATTTTCATTCATTAGATAATGATACCCTTCCTAAAATTATAGATCAATGGATAGGATTGGACGGTAAAAGTTACAAATGTAATTATAGTTTATTAATAGAAACACGTAAAAAAGAAAATTTGATTCGTCTTCATAATAAAAATAGGTTATATTTTATTTTAAATACATTACAGAGCACTGACCTAGATGCGATCAAAAAATATAAGAAACGTTATTGGTATAATTTTAAATTAGATAAACAGAAGTGGCCTATTTTTGTGAATTTAAAGGAAGCAATACAACATATAAATAATGATCGTCTACCAAACAGCGGTCAATTAAATTTAGATTCAATTGTATTTCATATATTAAAACAATAGAGAGGAAATAGGCATAAATGACAGTTGACAATAACCTCAAACAATTCAGTAATAATGATGATGAAAATATTTCAGATATAGAAAATGATAGTGATGCCGATATTAGTGATGTCGATATTAATGATAATGATTATATACCTTTACCTGAAAAACCGTCATTAGCATGCATGCGATTTGCAAATCAATTATTAACTGAATCTTATCCATCACTCACATCTGTAATAGGCCCCTGTCTCATCAACAGAACGTATTATATAAATGGGTCAATACATCTGATATTATATTCAGATTCACCACCCTGTAACTTTCCACTGTCTATGAGTAAGACATGAGATTGACACGTGAGCGGGCAACTTACCCAAGAGGGCGAGACCCATAGTTCAGCATTTCTGTAAGCACGCACTGCGATGCCCCAAAGCTTCAGTAGCTCACCTCAACTCATATCGAAAGGACATGACCAAACGTTTATCATACATAAACGCCGTCCCTTTCTCATTCACTCCTAGACAGTGAGACTTACGGTTGATATACACTCAGGAATTATATATACAACCTTTTATAATAAAACAAAGGAACTACCGTTTGGGTTTCGTTACTTAAAACCCAAATATAAATAGGTGTGAACGGACTGGTTAATTGGACAAGCAGCCGATTCATGTAGGTGGCAAGCGGTGTGTACGGATTCTTCAAACTGGTAGTCGTATCATCCGTCTGTGTCTTGTGAAAAACAAGAAACCACACAGCAGTGACGCGTTACATAATCCGAGTGTTTAAAACTATATCCCGTATTGAGACGATATGTAGTGAGCGCTCCTTATCTCTGTCACATACAAATACGTGCAGAATTCGTAATATACAAATATTACAGCCTGTTGGTACATATCCAGATTGAGCCGGTTGAGATAGACTCCACTCAGCATTCCTAGACATTACAGTGTTGCAGTGTTGAACAACAGTTTCGTAACCTGGAATTCAATTGGTATTTCACTAGCAGCTGAGCAGTATTGTTGTGTCGTCAGCGCGAATTACGAATTCCGGTGTCATCATACAGATCTCCATATATACGTGGACTGTGAAGAATTGGCACACGGCAGTTTTCGCCAGCGAACCAGCACGACCAGTGTGATAACCAATCATCAGTTTTCTGATCGCCGGAGGAGGAACTCACCTAAATCAAGTGGACTCGTCTCTCACCAAAGCAGAAGCGTCATCTCGTTGCCAAGGAAACCAGCAGCAGCGCACGCATCCTAGGAAGAGGCCCCACCCACACTCCACTCAGAACTTTTGAAGGATCACTTCTCTATACAGACGTTACACCCTGTATAAATAGGTATTTAAATTACATAATTTTACACACATGAACACGTTCGAGAGATATCTTCACACCGATAGGTTCGTCGGATAGGATTATTTCAATGATAAAGTGTCGAATGTAAGATTAAT
Organism: Homarus americanus; assembly: GCF_018991925.1. Lineage (NCBI taxonomy): Eukaryota > Metazoa > Arthropoda > Malacostraca > Decapoda > Nephropidae > Homarus > Homarus americanus. Next base: position 20,338 of record NW_024718553.1, read on the forward strand.
GTATTGAAATCCTATAATTTACAGTAGTTTGTAAGTGTCTGTCTACTTATTGATAGTTTAAAAATTAACTACAAAACATATTCATTTGTCTTGTAAATGAGAGGCAAGTGATCTACTTACTGTTAAGTATTCATTGACCCAAGGGGGCTAATAGATAATTTCTAAGTTTCCCATGTCTAATGTAGATGAAATCGAACTCCTAGCGCAACTGTTTGCGGATAACCAACTCATCAATGATCAAGCCCAGACTGACATAGATTTTGAGTATGGAACACAGTTAAATGAGTCGGTAGGAAGTAGTGAGAAAGTTATAGACGAATCATTTGACGACTTAAACCGTCGTACCCTACTGTCTGGTAATCACTATAGTACCTCACCTAAGTATACTAAAGCAGTCACCCCTGTTACAGGTGATAGTGTGTCTGTTGCTAAATCGGTAACAACCTTATTACCCCAGCCTTCTGTTAAGAGTAAGAATACTAACTTGCTTAATGACACTAAAATGACATCTTCTAACCCTCACACCAGTATTACTACCACACCTAGAGCTGATAATGTTATTAATATCATGCAGCGCGGCGATTATGTTCGAAATTTCAAGGGACAAGACGATTATTGGGTCGCACATTTTGTTCGTGCATGTGAAGATAGCATGCGCATTAGTCACATAACGACTGACGAAGAAAAGAAAGCATATGTACGTTCCCATATAACGCAGGGTTCCTATGCAGGCAGTCGTTTAAATGCGTTTGGTTTGCAAAACCCTGACTATGAAAAGTTCAAGCGAACGCTAATTGGGCCTTATGGGGGTAGGTCACAGCTGGGCCAACTGCAATGGATCTTCAGATGGTTGGATCGCTGTATTCCAGGTATACGAAACGAAACACCCGTTGACGCTGTTGACATCTCGGGCGAGGTTCGCCAGGACATGCAAGCGACCTTCCAGTCATCAGGCTGGTACAACTCACGGGGTGATATGCCGCCGGAAAATGTGGAAACATTGATAGAACTAATAAGTTTTCTTCTTTCCGTCCGTGTTCCCTTATATAGCCGGGCACAGGAAGTACAGTATGAACCACCCTTGGATATGGTGGAATACGCAAACAAGCTCTGTCCCCAGGCTACGGGCCCCTTACTGGCGCAACCCTCAGTGACGTCACCACAACCCCAGCAGTCTCAGATGCCACAGATGCTTCACTCCCAGACTCCTTATGCGACACACTTAGCTCCGATCGCTCCTCCCCGCCTAACATATAAACAGAAAACATCGTTACGATGCGCACATTGTAATAAACGTGGCCACGTAATGGAAGATTGTTTTCAGCTCCGAGGTAATAGTGCAAATAAAGCCACACCCGGTGCAAAGCCATTCTCAAGGTCAAACAGAGAGGTAGCTAAAGCAGCACCTCCTCCTCCTACCCAGACAGCGCGCAAATGGTGCGCTCTTCACAAATCGACATCTCATAGTTCACATGAGTGCGATATACTAATAAAGGCTAGGGGAGTGGACCTAAGTGAAACGGAGGTGTCGTATAGGCGCAAGCAGAAACGTCCCCAGGACAAGTCATCGGGGGAAGACCAGCGCACACTACACCAAGGAGAGGGATAGATAGGGAAATTCCCGCCCCTCCTTACAACACTTCTATAGCGGCGCTTAGAAAAGTGGAAGTGTTGTCAGTACCGGTGAGAGTGGATAATACCAGATTGGCTCTTGATATAGACACAGGTGCTTGCGCTAATGTATTGGCCTTGACATCATATCACGAGTTACAACGTAAATTCCCTCACCGCAAATTCAAATGGAGGCCTAGTAACGCTGAGCTCGAAGGAAGCAGGCAACAAATTCAAAATATGGAAGCCTAATGCACAGATCGCAGATGTCGTGCACGCGGATCGTCTGAAGAAGACCCAGATAAATGTCTTACCTCAAGTTGATGATAATGTGATTGATACATCCTTACAGACTGTTCAGAAGCAAAATGTCCCAAATGACTATTGTATGAAACTACGTTCTGCGAGTAGAAGTTAACTCGTACTTTCGCGTCAGATGGAAAACGTCGACGGCCAACTACAATCAGCATTGGACATTCTTCATGGTCTCAGCACAGCTTCGATGAATTCGACAATAGTTTCATGAACGTTGTCGTTCAAGCTGTATCTCAACAGAATCGTGTTATTTCTCAAACCTTTCACGCGATTACTGCTCTAGAATCAAAGGTTAATGCAATCATAATGGAGTCTAACCAAGTTTCGAGGATTGTTACTAGGTTACAGAAAGCAATCCCGACGTTAGAATGGCTCCTTTACTTCACAGAATATTTGCATGCTGCTGAAATTTCAGTTCATAAAATTGTAACCTCTAAAAATGGACTAATAGACAGCATTGTAGATGCCGGGATAGGACGTGTGGACGCGAAGCTTGTGCCTGTGCAGACGCTTCTTGAAGCTTTAAAAATAGCCAAGTTGCAGTATCATTTAACTCCGATTTTCAATGACAATGAGGTTCAATATCATTACCCACTGTTGGAGTCAACCCTCACGCACAATGCAATTCTGATCCACATTCCTATGCGAGGGCAACATGAGTTTAATGCATGGCATTTAGAACCCTTCCCCTGGTTTGTGAACGACACACTGTATACCCTAGATAGGCCTAAAGAACTTTTCTTAGTAGATGAAGAATATTCATTGTTATCAATAGAGGATTCTGAGGTACTGTCACGGTGTAAGTCGTCTTATCTACACCTACACGTATGTCCAGCCTACATTGTTTGCATTTATTCCTGCTGCAGAGGGAATATGTGAATTGGCAGTCATACAACCAAATGTACGCACAGCGTTAGCGCAATGCAGTTATAGGCCAGTTAGTCTAAAGACTGTGTTCCACGCTCACCTTCACAATGTGCAGTATTTGTTCTTTCCAAATCTCACTACTGTAATTTTAAAATGCCAAAATGGTGTTAAGCAGCTAGTTGTGAAAGGGCATTACAAGGCTCCTGATTACTGTGAAATCACTTGTAGTACATTACGGACCTTGCCTACTCATCAGCATTTTGCGTTAAATCGAAAACTCAAGTCTGCTTTAATTCCACTTCCTGTAATGAATTTCACTATCAAGGATATTCAAATAGTATCAGAGAAATTAAAAGTGTTAGCTTTCTTGAACGAGACACATTTTGCTGATTTGAATAATAACTTGCCATTTTACCTGTCACGGGAATTTGCACTACCAAGTCTTACGATTCCCTCTATTCTGTTAATTCTGGCAATAATGTTCCTGTTCTGTTATTACCGGGCAGTATCGTCCAAATTCAACATTGTTCATAATATACTAACCCGTACGACACAAAAGTCTAGGTCCCCTGTAGTAGAGAATACCCCTACAGTAATTTCCCCAGCTTAGTGTCTACATATCTGTTTATAACATGGTTAGGGTTGTCTAGGATGTACTGTACTCTGTGAGTTATTTAGGCCTCACGGAGCTCGGCTGGTAGGTGACCGAGCGATGTAATAGGCCCCTGTCTCATCAACAGAACGTATTATATAAATGGGTCAATACATCTGATATTATATTCAGATTCACCACCCTGTAACTTTCCACTGTCTATGAGTAAGACATGAGATTGACACGTGAGCGGGCAACTTACCCAAGAGGGCGAGACCCATAGTTCAGCATTTCTGAAAGCACGCACTGCGATGCCCCTAAGCTTCAGTAGCTCACCTCAACTCATATCGAAAGGACGTGACCAAACGTTTATCATACATAAACGCCGTCCCTTTCTCATTCACTCCTAGACAGTGAGACTTACGGTTGATATACACTCAGGAATTATATATACAACCTTTAATAATAAAACAAAGGAACTACCTGAAGGTTACTAGTGTGCCCTGAAGAATGCAGTGATGGCTAGGGAAACACTGAGTAACACTGAGTTCGTTTATTGTGGATGAGAGAAATACAAGTGGTGACATGCATGTGCCATGCACGGCTCACACAGTCAGACTGGGGCTGCCTTGCCATATGGCAGCCTCGGAGCAATGTTGCCACATAACACGTGCAGTGTTGCCACGTGATAATATATATGAATGCTACTCGGCACAGTAGCTTATGTACAGGGTTGCTACTTGGCACAGTAGCTTATATACATAACCTACATCTCCCTCCCCCCTCACGCTCATAGTCTTTGTCTTGAGCGGACTTCTTAGTCCTAAGTCGCTCCGAGCGTCGAGGTGCACTGTGGGGCGGATCCTCGTGAGGTGTAGGTGACTCGTCCTCGGTCAGGGGGCCAGCAGCAGGGGGTGGGACTGGCCGGAGGAAGCGGCGGTTCCTCCACCAGACACGGCCACTCGGCATCCTGACCTTGTAGTCCCGCGACCGGCCGACGCCCATCACTATGCCCACCTTGTCCCAACGTGTCGTCGTCGGGTCCTGGACGCGGGCAAGGGCACCAATCTCCAGCGGCTGAAGAGGGCGGGCACGGTCGTCATACCGAGCCTTGGCGTCCTGGGCACGTGTAGCGGTGCGGCGGTAGCAGCTCTCGGCTTTGGTCTGCCAGTCCTTCGCAAAGGCCTTGGCGTGTGTAGGAACGCAAGAGCGGAGAGGGTGACCATACAGGATCTGGGCAGGGGAGTGTCCTGTGTGGGTGGGAGTGGACGCGGCTTCTGGGCAGCTCCGTGTGGCAGCGCCAGGCGCGTCGCTCGTCGACTCACGCACCCTGCTGGCGGTGTACCGAGCAGCTGGGATCTGCTCAGGAAAGTCTCTGGGCACCACGCCTAACTCCTTGCAGTGCTCCCACGACAACAAGGGTGTAGCGACAGTAGGCCGCACGTCGATCCATCCGTGACACGACCTGTCGCCGTAGGTGATCTCTGCTTGAAAGGAGCCCACAGCGTCCGGCATCTGGGAACCGTCCGCATTGTAGTACAGCAGCTGCGGCGGTGGTCCCAGGTCGCGTTTGGTGAGGCCCAGTTTCTGGAGGTGCTTCAACCCAATCACCGTAGTATCGGCGCCGGTGTCCGGTATCACCTCGATGTGACCCGACACATCACCGTGTGTGACGGCGACGCGGATAGTAGGGGAAGGGGTAGCCCTGGGGCGTGTGGTCGATTCCACCCTCCTGATGTGACTCCGCTGCTGCTTGGGGCTGCGTGGGCCATCTGGAGGGGGCTGTGTGCGAACCACCCCGAGGGAAGTGCGCTGCTGTCCTCCTCGTCTCGGGCTTTTGGGCTTGGGTTGGCGGCAGCACTTGTCGTAGTGTCCATAGCGACCGCAGGCCTGACACTTGTGGCCTCGTGCAGGGCACCTGTCTGTGTTAGACCAGTGGCCCTTACGGTCACATCCACGACACAGTGCGTCGGCGGCCGGGCAAGTCTTGGGGCTGTGCTGCTTTCCACAGCTGCCACAGGAAGCACTAGGCGGAGGCGTGGAAGAACGTGTGGCAGCCTTCGCGTTGTTGGCCGCCTTCTTATCCTTCTTGTATTGTGAGATAGCTCTCACAGCAGGTGGGGCCCATAAGGCAGAGGTGGCGGACTTGGTGGCCTCGTATGACCGACATTCAGTCACTACCACCTGGAGTGTGGAGGAAGCGTCCAGGGGGATGAGTCGCTGCATCAACTCTTCGTGCCTGACACCTGTCAAGATCCCGTGCTTGATCCAGGCTTCCTCACATTCCCGGCTGTGCGCCTTGCAGACGTCGATCTCCTCTGACAAACTCTTCAAACGTACAAAAAAGTCGTCAAAGGATTCGTTCTCCGCCTGCTTGCAGCTGGTAAAGGCACGGCGACGCAAAGCCTCGTTGTTCCGACCCTTAACGTGCTCCTGTAAAAGGTCGAGCACATCCGTCACTGAAGAGGTAGAGTCGGGAGGCACGTGCAACGTGTGCTCCAAAACTCTCTGGGTCTCCAGCGACAAACACATCCGCAGTTGGATGAGCTGTTTGTTTGGAGGCATGCTGTCAAGGTCCACCATCGTGGAGTAATCTGTCCAACGCCGCCTCCACTCACGAAAAAGCTGAAACGTGACGTCTGGTGAGAGGGCGGGTGGGGGTTGAACAGATGCCTTGGGAGCTGGAGGACGCTGGTGTGGTGGAGGAGGGAGTGTACTGGTGCCTTGAAGCGCGCTACCTGCGAGTGAGGGAGGGTGGGTTAGCGCCAGGGTCGCCAATAGTGCCTCAAAACGCAACTTTTCCTCCACTCTTCGTGTCTCCTCCCTCTGAAATTCCATTTCTCTACGTCGCTCGTCCCGGTCGTCCATCCACCTCAGAATTGTGGCAATGTCCGTCACTGGAGGTGGAGGATGAGAGTCTGCGCCGGGTGAAGGAGAAGGTGGTGGGGAGTCGTGTCTCCCATCTTGACGTTGTCCCTTCTTACCTCCCATCTTTGTGTGTGAGTGGACTGCACTGTTAAATATATAAAGTGGCGCCTCAACAGCTCGAACCACATATATAAGACATAAACAGCACAAAAATCACGCTTATGGTCCAGGTCCACTGTTCTGTCCGTGAGTGAGTGAGTGCGTGCGTGCGTGTGTGTGTGTCTGAGAGAGCGGAGCGTGGTGGACGGCGGTCGGCGGAGGCAGAGGCAAGACCAGTGTCCCACCGGATGTCGCACGAGAAGGGTGTGCGCCTGCGTGCTCCGTGGGTACCGCAAAAACACAGGCCAATGCACAACTCGGCTCTAGACACACACTAATACACTGACACTAACACTGCCACCGTCACTAAAACGCACTGTGACGGAGCAACACTGCACATCGCGGCGAAACACAGCGCAACACAACACAACACACTGAGTCGACGCGCATCACCGGCAGACGTAACTGTCGGCGTTGTTCACACACTTAGTAAGTCCACAGATCCTAGACACTGCGCCATGAAGGTTACTAGTGTGCCCTGAAGAATGCAGTGATGGCTAGGGAAACACTGAGTAACACTGAGTTCGTTTATTGTGGATGAGAGAAATACAAGTGGTGACATGCATGTGCCATGCACGGCTCACACAGTCAGACTGGGGCTGCCTTGCCATATGGCAGCCTCGGGGCAATGTTGCCACATAACACGTGCAGTGTTGCCACGTGATAATATATATGAATGCTACTCGGCACAGTAGCTTATGTACAGGGTTGCTACTTGGCACAGTAGCTTATATACATAACCTACACTACCGTTTGGGTTTCGTTACTTAAAACCCAAATATAAATATGTGTGAACGGACTGGTTAATTGGACAAGCAGCCGATTCACATCTAACACCATTGCTGCTGCTGCTACTTCAACAGGGGCAGGTAATTCTTCAGTTACAACGTACCTGAATCCATATAATAATAATTCTCCTCAAAATCTAAGGTCCTTTTCATCACCTTATACAATAATGTTTATATTTTTAATATTTTCATACTTATATATATTTATTTCAAATTTTCTATTTATATTTCCAAAACTAAAAGATTTTATGAATTTTTAAATTTTTAAACTATATAAAAATAAAACCGAAAGTATGAATATAATTGTATTATTAATTATTTCTGGTACATTTATAATAAATATACTTTACTTTATTTTATATGACAAAGACAAAAAAAAATAATTTTTTTTAATATATAATATAACAACAGTTTATTGGAGAAACAAAAATGGCTATAGTAATAATGTTATTATTCTCCCTGTACCCATACACTACTGCTGAAACTAGAAAAGATTGGATCCCATATAATATAAAAAAACCATTCCCCTTCGTCACATTTCTGGATTATCACCCACCTTTCGAGAATATCTGGTTGACAAGAAATCCATTTACAAAGAAAAAGATTAAGGATAATAAAGCCACGTTGAATTTACCACAAGGATCTTATTTTACAATTGCCTGTGGAGCATGTTTTCAAAAAAATTATTTTAAAAATATCATAATAAAACCAATAATCATAACAACACCACCTTTGGGTGCTCAAAATACAAGCATTGTTATATGGAAGAAGGATTTTTTTTTGTATACTTGTATAAAAATTGGGTTTTATACAAGAGTGGTGTATAAAAACAATGATGGAAATATTGTATGTACACTGAAGAGATTTCATGCAACTCCTATTCAAGAAAGAATTAACTATAAGAAAGTTCCAAAGAATCCGAACCGCCGCCGCACTGTGACTGTGAAGAAATACACTAAAGGAATGCTACTCTCTTGTTTGTATCCGAATTTCCACAATCGCACAAGACCAATTATTCGTGTGTGGTGGTGGTGGTGGAAAAATACTAGTAACACCACTACAAATGACACTATCATTATTCCAACCTCTGTATCTTTGACATATTTATCCGAGATACTTAAAAATAATCCAGAATTAGTGAATAAGGAGAAATTGAAGGAATCCCTTTTTTTTATTACTCTGGGATGTACTGTTTATTCTCACGAACAATATATAAACGAAAACGAAATACATTATAATATATCGTCGTCTATATTATCATATATGATAAATAAATCTACAAAGATAGATTGCCATATAATAGAAATATTTTACTTTTTTTTTGGTAATTTTCCTTCCTCTGTATATATAAACAGGAAATATACTATCCTCAATCAGTATCACACAGTACAGTCATCTACAAACTAGCTAGCCATCCAACAATCAAAAAGGAGATAATTATGGCTACCAAGGATCTTTCAGTTGATTTTTATTGTTTGGAGAGTGACAATGACGATAAACTGAAATATGATATATTTCAGATACCGAGACTCTCTCACGACGAAGAAGAAAAAGGAGAAAGAGGATTTGAAGGAGCTGGACTTTTATCAACAACTAGGAATATAGTAATTGTTGATACATCGTTTTCTATGAAAAATAGTTTGGAAACACTCCACTTATCCTGGGAAGAGCATATAAAACCTAAATTAAAGGGTAATGTAACTGATATTTACCACTTTGGAAGTTTTGTTGAATGTATTAGGTCTAATGAACAGGAAGACCCATCTTTATTTAATACTGAACGGCAGTTGAAAAGTTTGATATATAATAATTATAATTGTACAAATTTAATTGGTGCCCTAGAGCAATTGATGAGGATTATGAAGGATTATGAAAAGTCTATACATCAAAGAGGTCGAGTACGAGTGTTCCTGATTACAGACGGAATTAATAATAGGAAATCTAACAATTTTTCGACACCAGAACATGTAATAAATCACATGAAGTGCATGAAAACAAAAACGTGTGAGATTTTTATACTTGGAATAGGGGAAAATTTTCCAGTATATTTGAGTGTAAATTTACGGTCTAATTTACATAATGGTCCAACTAATATACCCATTATTTTTTATACTGAAAATGATGATGTAATATGTTAACAAATGAAATGCATCAGTGATTATATATTAGAAAATCATCAAGGAATGTTTACTCACCAGCAACCACCTTGTAGAAAAAGAAGAAGTAATTTGCATGTTATCCCCATAAAATCGAATGGGATACTTCTTCTGCAAATATTTTATCCAGGCGAGTGGGTTATTTCCTCTACTGCCATAGATGATCATGAGGAAGACAACAAATATTACATATTAAAGGACGAAATGACGGGTATGTTGTATAGACTGAAACCCCAGGTATCGCATTCTCAATATCCACTTTTACCATTAAAGTTACTAGAAATAGTAACTAATCAATGGTTTGGTAAACTGATTGAAGAGTCAAAAGAGAGAAGGTTCAACGATATCTAATATAAATACCATATTCGAACATATTAAGAAGTTAGTAAATAGAAGATGCCAACAGATTGGAAGAGAAGGAAACACATTTTTGGCATTGTTTCGCAGTAAGTACAAATCAACCTTCGAGATCGTTTTAAAGAAAAAAATACTATCATCACATGATTTAATCCGAGGTATCCTTCATGTTAGTGATGTTACATCGCACGGAAAATATGCAGTGACAGCCCTCCGATTAAAAGGATTTAATGAGCCTAACGAGCATGAAAAATCATGTGAAGAATTTAAACATATATATAATCTAGAAAAAGATAAGATAAAGGCATATAAAGTAGATAGTAATAATAATGAGGTTTGTTTTATTAATTTATCATCTATGATAACAGAAATGCAGGATGATGAATTTACAGACAAACTCGATTACTTATCTCGAGAGGAGCTATATGCTACATTTTCTGTGGCTGGTATACCAGTTTACTTAGTTGCAAGAGACGCCACTGTCATGAATCCCTGGACTGTGCAGATCACTAATGTAGTAGTTGGTGCAAAGGGATGTATTTCACAGACTGGATTGGACATGCTAATGACGAATAAGAATGCGTCACGAGAAATTGAGTTAACGGAAGGTGATCCTAACACGTTGGTGAATGCGGTAGTTCCGGTATTTTCAATGAGTGAGACTCCTTTAATGAAACCCTTCATGTCAACTACACTTATGGCTGGACTCTTAGCTTATATCACAATGAGGAATCCCACTATTATAGATTTTAACATACATTTGGCTAGTTTGAGTGCGGTGTGGATTAATATTATTCATAATTTTCCCTCGACGAGGGAAAGACCCGAATATGTGAATAAAATAATTGAAAAAATTGTGACTACTGCCAAGATGTATTTGTATGAATGTGAAAAGGTAAGACCTCGCTTATCTCTCTATTTTTCAACCCTGTTATATCCAATATATCCGGATTATAATGGCGATGTCGAGAAAGAGAGTGATGTACACTGTCAACTTTTGATGACTGAGAGTATAGAAGATGATTTAGTAACGGGTCTACCCAAGTTTAAATGCGAAAGTCTTTTAAAACCAATGTTCCTCGCCTTTGCTGGAGATGTATCTAATAAATGGAAACAGATTACCATTGAAAAATTTATCCACTTATTGAAAATTGAATGGTTGGGACGATGTATCGACCGACAAAAACTAATTGACAAATATTTTGATTTGAATATTGCTGCAATAGTGGATGAAATAATGAAAATAAAAAATGGAAGAGTCAAAAAGGATTTTAGTATAGAAAATTTTTGTACACCTCAGGAGGTGCGAAAATATGCTCGTAAAAGTCTAAAGGCAGTTATAAAGGAAAATAATTCTGGTATATTGCAGTTTTTACATAATAATATCCATTTGAATGTTTGTGCTATTGGAGGCTTGAAACGGCCAAGTTCTGCCGGAGATGTGACGTTGGATAAGTTGAGAGTATTTGCCCATGAGATGGGAGTTCAGCAAGATATTATTGAATCCCTCTTTGAAGAAACTACCACAATGCATGATTTATTATATGTTGTGACATATCCAGCATCCAAGGATCGAATGAAAGCTGTTAATATTAGGGATTATTATAATAATTATGAAATAGAAATACAAACTCTCCATAATTTGTTTATGGGTTCCCAATTAAATACCCCCCAAAATTTGATTGTAAATAACTATATACAGAGAGCGGAAAATGAATGGTTATTATCATATAACAAATGTCATTTATTGCCTGTAATTCCCATGTCTTCCGAAGAGATTATGTGTGAAACACGGTGGTGTGGTATTGATAATATTTCTACATTTGAAGAAACATATGGAAAATACTACAGACCTTATGTTGGATTATTAGGTAATGCATGTCAACAGAAACAATGTCCCTATTATTTACAACCTCGACTTAATGGATTTAGTGATCATATGGCTGCTGAAAGAATAGGCAAAAGGGACAACTTCGCCCATTGTCTTCATAAATCTATGAGTCAATTAAGTATGTTTGATAATGCTGATTATATTACTGTAATAAATGATGTATTGACAAGAAAATCTCTGTACAAAAAAAACACAGAGAGTTATAGTAGATGTATGGAGATATGTTTTGATACTTCATCATTAAATAAAAATAATCCCATGTGGCAAAGAATATCAGAATGTCTAAATATATATAGAAGTTTTAGAAAAAGGAGTTAGGCAAATAATATTTTTAAGAAATAATGTATTTTTATAAAAAAATTATAAATTTTTACTATAAAAAAAATCCCATGTGGCAAAGAATATCAGAATGTCTAAATAAATATAGAAGTTTTAGAAAAAGGAGTTAGGCAATAATATTTTTAAGAATGTATAAAAATGTATAAAAAATGTATTTTTAGAAATTTACTATCATAAAAAATGTTTATTTTTTGTAAAAAAAGGGAAAAATAAAAATAAAATATTCTTAATTTCATTTTATTTCCAATTATAATATTGTGACTCGTAAAGCATAACAACCAGATAAGCTACAATTGTCATTTTTACACATAAATAAATGTGTTTGTAGAATAATGGAATATATATTCAGTACAGAACAGGGGTGACGAGCTGTTGCGATGTGATGCCGAACACGACGAAACATGCGACAGATTGGTGTACAGGAAGCTGATTGACATGATGAACTGTGAGCAATTACTTGCAAGAAAACCATCTTATGTTGATTGAAAACAAAATATAGCCTTAAGGCATTAGTTCGACAATAAACTTCATTATTGTCCATTTTCCCTGCCTGCATATCTGAAATAAAAAAAAACAAAAAATAAAGTGTTGGTTGTGTTTTCGTACACCGTACACAGATTCAATAAAATAGGGTTGCTTATAAATACAACAGTCAGTGTGAAAATTGACGGAACACAGAGCAGTATATACTTACTCTACTCCACCTACCTACCTTCAAGGCGGCACGTGTTGGAAGTGAGTTTACAACCCACTAAGAAGGATATTTATAGGATATGGAGCAGCTGGAGCTGGAGCAATATAACATCAAATGGAACAATCATCAAAGTAGTATCATCTCCATGTTTTGCCAGCTGTACGATCAAAAGGCTTTTACAGACGTTACCCTCTCCTGCAACGAGGATTCCTTCGCTGTTCACAAGGTGATCTTGATGACATGCAGCCCTATCTTTAATGAGATCCTTCTCTTGGATCTTGATGAACACCCAATACTCTATTTAGGTGACATATCTCCTAAATATATAAAAGAGTTAATTTCCTTTATGTATCGGGGGGAGATTAACATCCATCAGAACGAACTCTCCAACTTTCTTAAAATAGCAAAGTGTTTAAAGATCAAGGGATTATATAATGATATACAAAATACAACTTCCACAATAATAGGATACGGACCATCCACAATACAGCAGCAGTCCACATATGGACCACCCACAATACAGCAGCAGTCCACATACGGACCACCCATAGAGCAACAACCTACATACGAACAACCCATAGAGGCTATAGAGCAGCAACCTACATATGGACAACCAATCGATCAGCAACCTACAAATGGACAACCAATCGATCAGCAACATACATATGGACAACCAATAGAGCAGCAACCACCCATTGAACCCAGAATGAAGAAACCCAGAATGAAGCAGCAGTCCACATACGGGCCACAGTCCACATATGGACCACCCATAGTGCCACAGTCCACATTCACATATGGACCACCCATAGTGCCACAGTTCACATCCACATATGGACCACCCATAGTGCCACAGTCCACATCCACATATGGACCACTCATAGTGCCACAGTTAACATCCACATATGGACCACCCATAGTGCCACAGTTCACATCCACATATGGACCACCCATAGTGCCATAGTCCACATATGGACCACCCATAGTGCCACAGTCCACATATGGACCACCCATAGTACAACAGTCTACGTACAGACCACCTATGAAGCAACAACCTACATACCAACCACCTATGGAGCAACAACCTATATACGGATCACCCATAGAGCAACAACCTGGATTACCCATAGAGCTCAAGATAGAGCAGGCCAATGTTAAACCGATGTTTAATAACAATAAAATTACTCGATGTCACTCCTTACCAAATCCTTATTAAAATTCATTCAGAAAGCTAAATTTTTTAGCTAGGAGCCTGAATGTACCTTCAAAAAATTTGTATTTTATTATACCCCAACCCCAAATACCAAAACGAAAATAAACTATGATGACATCGTCAAAAAACATTTTTATTTTCACTTCAACTCTATTTTATTACTCACTCTTGAGAAAAATAAATCCTGCTTTCGACAAAAATAAAATGTAATCTGCCTGCCAGCTTCTCAAACAATAAAAATTTCGACATCGACATTGAGCAGGCCAATGTTAAACCGATGTTTAATAACAATAAAATTACTCGATGTCACTCCTTACCAAATCCTTATTAAAATTCATTCAGAAAGCTAAATTTTTTAGTTAGGAGCCTGAATGTAATCAAATACCAAAACGAAAATAAACTATGATACGACATTGTCAAAAAACATTTTTATTTCACAACTCTATTTTATTACTCACTCTTGAGAAAAATAAATCCTGCTTTCGACAGACAAAAATAAAATGTAATTTGCCTGCCAGCTTCTCAAACAATAAAAATTTCGACATCGATTTCCAACTTGCTTGCATTTAAAAACATTTTTATTTTTTACTCTCATTTTTATTTTATTACTCACTCTTTGAGACCAGCTTTTTTGAACTACAGACAAAAATAAAATGTAATCCGCCTGCCAGCTCCTCACCGATGTTTCACATCAATAACACTTTTATTTTTTATTTTATTAACTCTCATGAGAAAAATAAAACCTGGCTTTCGAACTACAGACACAACAAAAATAAAATGTAATCTGCCTGCAAGCATTGATAAATAAATACAGTATACTTCAGATTTTTATTTTTAAAAAACTATAAAATCACGATATAATAACTTTACAAAAATACTCAATCTTTTGCATACATATTGGACAATTGGATAATGATGAAATACACACAGAACATACTGCAACATGTGTACAGGGCATGATTACAATATTTCTGTCTTTATTATAACATATTAAACATACGAGAGCATTATATTGAGGAAGAGGGGAAAGAACTGGGGGAGGGGTAGCTGGATTACTACGTGGAGGAGAATGATGAGGTTGTGCTATTTCAAGAAATGATTGATTAAGATGTGCTATTTCAGGAGATGATTGATTAGGTTGTACTATTTCAGGAGATGATTGATTAGGTTGTGCTATTTCAGGAGATGATTGATTAGGTTGTGCTATTTCAGGAGATGATTGATGATTAAGTTGTGGTTGATTAGGTTGCAGTGTAAGCCTATTGATTTTAGGGAATGTAAACCTAAACCTATTATTTTCAGGATAAGATGGTGGTGAATAGGCTTGTAAAGGAGGAATTGATATGTCTGTAGTCCTTCTAGTCCTAGACTGAGCTCTAGCCTCGGTCTCCATAAGCTCCAAAACTGAAGAAATACAATCATCTAGAGTATAAAAGGGGACACCACTCTCTTCAAGTCTTTTATAAAGAGTGCGTCTTACATTATCGGAAGGAAATCCCATGTTTATAACCACCTTTATTATACTACTTTTATTCATTAAATAGGTCATATCATCATCCGATAGATTTACTTGATAAATCTTCTGGGGCTTAACTGCTGAATTACTTTGTTTGTAAGGAGGAGTTTGATCTTGAACCTGAAAAAGAAGAAAAATAATTAGTGTTGGTTGTTTTGTTATTTTAATAATTACTATTAATAATAAATAATATTACTTTTAAATATATTTTACCTACCTTTTTAATAAAATCAGCCTCCTTGTTCATTAATAAAAATTCACAACTTGAGGACCAACGTGCATGTACATTCCATGGTTCTTCATTTTCCTCCCAATTGTGAAGACCTACACCACAAGAAAAGCATCGTACCATATCAAAAAAGCCCAAGTAATAAAAACCTGCTTCTGCTAAATCACAGATTGTCAGTCGTTGTTGTTGTATTTCTAGAGGCCAATACTTTAGCCTCAGATTAGTATTAAAACTTTGCAGTCTTACTTCAAACGTATTATATCTGCGAGAATATGGTGTCGTCTCTTTCTTCTTTGTTTCTGGAATTGGAATTATCTGGTCTAAAATGCAACTCTGACCCAGGTTGATGTTTGCCGTTGGTTGATTTCTAACGAAGGGACAATGTGGGAAATGTTTATTATGTTCTCCGAGGGGTGTATCATCCTTTTCCCAATCGCCTACGATACCCTGGCAAAAATAACAGGCGCAGAGATCTTTATTTCTGAGATAATAAAATCCTGCAGCTGCTAAATCTTCGGGAGATATCCACGAAGACTGGGGCCAGTCTACGAATGTATCAAGTCGTTCCTTTTCAAATGCGAATATACGGGTGTCATAGAATGTCTTGGACCAATTTAAAGTGCGTAAAAATATGCACCGGGGCCGTTTCTCCCTGTGAAAAGCTTCACTGTCGATAACGGCGGCGGCGGCGGTATCGATTTCCAACTTGCATTTAAAACATTTTATTTTATTCTCCTCCTGAGAAAAATAAAACCCGGCTCTCGAAAGGGTCTCCACATCTACATTTATTAGTGGAGAATTGGTGGTCAAAAAAGTATTCTGGCGATCCTTTTTTTCATAAAGACTGCCTTGATTGTTCCATTATTATTTACACCCATGAACGTGTGGTGTAACGCCCTTGACCCCTGTGGTGCCCGCCCAACACTTGGTACGTCACCTCGCCTCCCAGGACACTGCGTCAATTTATACTATCCAGATCCAGAGTTGTCAAGTTGTAATATTTTATGAAATGGTGCAGGTCTCGAAGTTTATGTTGGTTGTAAACATAATTAAACTATCATATATAAATAAGTGTCGTCGTCATCTACTACAGCCCCACAAAGTACCTACTAAGATATGGATATACACAATCACAATACTATACAAGTAGAGGAGGAGAAAGAAAAAGGAGAAAAAAAAAAAAGTTACTTTTGTATCTGAACCACAAGTACATTATCTAATTTTAGACCCATTTTCTAGAGAAGCTAGAATGGGGACTGACTGGATAGACAGAATACATCTTAAAAAACGGTGTGATGATACTTCGATAAAATTATCTGCTATTTTAACAGAGAGTCATCGAAAGAATGTATATGATAATAGGTTTAAGTGATCATTATCACTCAGTTTGAACCCCACCCACAAAAGTTTGAAATACATATTATTTTGAATTTGTAGTTTTTTTATACACCAATTATAAAAAACGAAAAATAAAACAAATAAAAATTACTATCATTTTTGAACGAGAAAATCTAAAAGATCTATAGAATTTTTTACTACACAACATGTATTTGAAAAACATTTTAATTTATTAGTATCTATATAGAGTCTAGCAGAGGGTGTTTTTGAATGTCCTCGTTTTTCGTGATATGGACAGTAAATGTTACTTTTCCATTCATTACCAGCTGCCTCATTCTCCCAATAAGGTTCTTCTTTTAAAATCTTTTGTCATTCTAGAGTATCCATTTTCAATTTTTGTATATATTTATATACTGATGGGTATTTTTCTGAATGTGATTTTTTAAAACCTCTTTTTAAACACTTATATGACGACGACGACGACGACGACGACGAAGAGGATCTTGATCTTTTGGTTGGTGGTGGTCGACATGTATTCTTGCTAACCATAATTTCATATTCATATTCAGTTTCACAATTTTTTTTTTCTTTTTTTTTTCAATTGCAACTTTTATTTCTTCTGGGGATATATATCCATCGGTTTTACATTCTGTGAATATAAACGGAATTTCCTTATTCATTATGGAGTTAAATCAACAAAAAATATTAAATGAATGGAAAGATTATTATCAATTTATAGTAACATCTCAGTTTTTATATATACAAGATAAGCGGTATGCCAATTATTTTGAATCACTCTTAAGGACATGGCCTTCTTTTGTAAAAAATTTAAAAGTTATAATTGTTCATCAAAGAACCTCAGGTAATAAACAATGGTATTTATCCAAAGATAAAACTATATTGAATATATTTGACTCACCCTTCGAAATAAAATTCCCATCATCGATGATAAATGGAATAACAGTATCTGGTAGTTCTGCTTTCGGTATTAAAAAAATACTTAATTCATTGATTGCAGGAATAAAAAAGGAAAATAAAAACATATATATTCAATGGGGTTTAAGTAATAACAATGATAGCCATAGTGATGATGATGATATGAACGATAACAACTAATATTTTTGAATTGGGTAGTAAGGATAAATATATAAATATGGGGATATAAAATATAAAATCTATTATTGTCTATAGGTTCACTAGATGAACATCTACTTCAGTAACAGACAGAAGTAACAAGCTAATAGCTATTCAGCAATGACCACCAAGGAGAAGAATTTTAATATACCCTTTACTGGAAGTGATGTATTTGTAACTTTGAAGATAGTGTATAGTCAACTTGATGCAGCACACTCACATTCAAGTTTTGCCGAATCTACTAACAATAATAAAGCTTATCTCCGCCGCAGGAATAAGGATAAGGATGTTGAAAATGTGAAAGAGCAGCAGCAAAGTAAGAAGAGAAAAGAAAAAAGATTCAACAAGACTGAGAATATAAATATTAATAAACACAATGTATTTTTTCTGTCAGAAAATGGATCCTTAGTTATGAACGAAGGACGAAAAAGTTACCAAAATTATTGTTATATTACAGAAATAACAATATATAATGCTTATAAGGAAAGAATACACCACTTAACCTCGAAAGTAGCCTTGACAACCAAGGAAATTTTGACTGCTATAATTACAGCAATTAAAGTTATTGATGATAATATAATATGCAGTAATATTAACTACACTCCAACTTATCTAGTAACTGATTCACAATTAAATATAGATATTCTCCACCGTATAATAACTAATGGCTTAACTATCCAATCATGGCCGCGTAATAAAAATAATAACCCCCAGCATTATCTACACAACCACCACAGTGATAGTTGTTGTTCAATTATTAATGAAAATAAAGAAGTGATGCCCAATGTAAATTTTGTAGGAGTAGGAGAAGCAACTGGAAAGATGCAGCAACGGGAAAAAATCATTCTGTGGGCGTTTACAAATACACTTTCTCATTTGTATGCCTTAGATCTGTTCAGCTCATCTATAGCTAAAAATGATAATATCTCTCGACGACAAAATGTGTGGTGTACAGCTGTACACTTAAAGATGTTTCATGTCTCAATATAGGCAGAGTAAAAAAGCACGCTTACCTTATCACCAATACATTTATTCAACCTGTAATCAATATATATTTGGATTCTTCAACACTATGCAATTTTGGATCTACTTTAACAACTTCATTTAATACAATTATGGATATGTATGTGTAATATTTGATGACTAATAAAAAATAAATAAACAATAATTAATTGATTAACCCCCTTAAAAATAAGCAACGGTCGTACGCACCGTTTTTAGAATTAAGGCCACACAATTCTTTCAAAAAAATCTTCCTGTTCGAGTGTATTACCTTGTGTAATATCTCTATTAAAAGTGGATACTATTTTAGCTTTAATTATAACTTTAGTACATCCTCTAATTTTATCCTCTGGATTAAGACACGGGTAACTACCAAGTGATTTTTCTGTTTTAGTATTACTACATTTAACCCAAATTGTAAGTGTATTGTTGTCTCTATCTAACTCTGGATCGGGACATGCCGTACATGGATTACTTTTATTCCCATTTATATTGGTATAAAATTGACCACATTCACAAGTTTTTGTTTCACGATTATAACCTAAAGCATCTGTAACGTGAGGAGGTATATGCGTGAAACACGGATCTTGGAAACACATGGATCTCGAAATTTCAGGGTTGGCCACATAGCCTTGTGCGCATTCACATTCAAACTCATGTTGTAACTCATAAAAATCATTAGGAATCATTGAGGCAATATCGACTACACTTCTTTCATTTTTTCCATCAATTTTTTGTTTACGTATCAGTTTTCCATCAGGTTCGCAAACAATAAATGTGTTTCTATCCGCGTCATAGAAACCAGGTAATTTAGATTTACATTTCCATCTATCCTCTTCTTGGGAATACTGTAAATATCCCCACACGGAATTACATAAAGTTTTTGTTTCAAGGGGAGGTTCTTTCCATAAGCAATAGGTACACCCTCCAATTAATACTGTTCCACGTATTGTATACTGTGTAGAAGATTCTTGGGGAATTTTTACTATTTTAAGGAACGGACCACAATCATGCCCACCAAGAATTCGACAAATATGTAGAGTATTTACTTTATTTTCGGGAACTCTTAGACAAATATCATTACAATGAAAAGACGATTCCTTAAAAATGTTGACTACATCATTTTGAGTAATATTATTTGACATCCAACTTTGTATATCTATGAAATTTTTTTGTTGAGTTATGGCTATTTTTCAGCCTCCAAATCTTTTTTAATTTAATTAAATATCCATTTATGTGATGATAATCTATCTTTAATATAGATAATACAATTAAAAATGAATAACAATATTAAACTAAGATATGGAATAATATAATATAATCGAATCAATATTTATTTTTCTTTATATAGTCATTAAAATTGAATTATTTTACAGGCATAATCTGACTCAAATTTCTTTCTTCTTTTCTTAAACTTCTTTTTTCTTGTTTCTTTGGGTAATGACATTGGTTTATTTGTATCGATATATGTTATGAAATTCTCAGCCAATTGAGGTACCTCATTTAAATCTATGTTTATTTGATCCTCTCCCACATCTAAAACTAATTTGGAAAAATCTGAATCTGATTTATTACGCATGGTTCTGGTTCTTAATTCTCCATCTAATACCACCAAATTTGGATCTCGCATTTGTGATGCTCGTGATTGCAAATTTTCAGATTGTTGTTGTCGTCGTAGCCGTTGTTGCTGCTGTGATTGTGATTGTAATTGCAAAAGTTCAGGTGGCTGCGATTGTGAATGTCGTAATTGTAAAATGTCAGATTGTCGTCGTCGCTGTGATTGTGATCGTCCTGATTTTGATTGCGATCGTCGTCGTGATTTTGATCGCGAATTTTCATATCTTTGTCGTGGTGGTTGTCGTGATTTTGATCGCGAACTTTTAGATTGTCGCTGTCGCGATTTTGATCTCGAACTTTTAGATTGTTGCTGTCGCGATTTTGATCGCGAACTTTTAGATTGCCGCCGTGGTCGTTGTTGCAATTTTGATCGTGAATTTACAGATCTTTGTCGTGATTTTGAAACAAACTTTTAGATTGCCGCCGTGGTCGTAGTCGCGATTTTGATCGTGAATTTACAGATCTTTGTCATGATTTTGATCGCGATCGCGATCTTTTTGATTTCTTTTTAATTAACATTCCATTTTCTTGACATATAAGGTTTGAATGTTCCTGTATATGTGATTGTGTTTGTTTGTTAGATAACTTAGGACTAACATACAATAAGAAAGAGGATACATTCATATTTAATGGAGAAGGAACATTCTCTATATTTTTCATAGAGTATTGTCTTACATAATCCCAAAGTAACAGATATTTTTCAGCTCCGGCTGTTTCTAAATCTTCTTTACTAGTATATGGTTGTTCAATGAACAAATGCATAATATCAAAAATTAAGTTGATATGTATAGGCTACTGTATACCTCATCATAAAACATTCTTATCTTTTTTTCACCATTATTCCAAATATTGTTATCTTTATATTTTTCCATAAGAAAATGTATAATATCTAGTAAATTTATACTTTTGGGATTAATTTGTATTTTATAATTATAAAATATGTTTTTTTCTGTTGTAGAAGAGTCATTATCTAGATCATCTAGAACTTTATTTATACATTCATAAATACTTTGTAAGAGAAAATTTGTTTCAAATTGATAAAGGTCTTTCTTAGACCAATTTATCATATCAATAAAAATCATCCATAAATTTACTAAAGTATTTGCATACATAATCAAAAGGGCATGATCTATAGTATAATTTGACTCAGATATACCCATATCTAATAAAAAAATTTCAGGAATATTATTCTTATCAAATATTAATACCTCACCCAAATTTATTTTTGTTTGGGGAAATGTAAATACCGAAAATAATAATAGCTTTTCTAAAAATAATTTCTCAACATTCTCTGATTCAAGTTCAAAAACAATTTCCTTCTTTACAGCTTCTGGTACTATATGGGTACTTGATCTAATAAATACGAGACTTAAAAGTTTTTGTCGTAGAGTATGTGGTTTTATAAAGATGTTCTTTATTTTTTTCAAGTTGTCATCATCTTTATTACTTTTAAGAAAAGGAACAGCAAGATTTAAAGACTTTAAATAATCTGTCATTTTTTTATATTTTTTTACTAAGGAAATAAAAATAAAAAGTAATTTCCTACAAAAAACTATTTAATATGTTACTAATGCATTGAAGCTCATTATTTATTACAGCCATTTGTATTTTAAATTCAAGTTTATTTTCTATAAAATAATTTATATCATCGTCGTAGTTGTTGTAGTCGTCGTCGTCTCTATCAGTATCATCAGTAGTATCGGTGGCAGAATCGGAGTCGTCCATTTTGTAACTTTTAAAAATAAAAATAACAAACAAACAATTAAAACAATAAATAGCAAAAAAAATTATAATATTTTAACTTTTTTCAACAAATATAGGAAACTGCAATACAACCTTACTCCTATGTCAAAGCGCTGAGTAATAGGTTTTATAATTTTTACCTCGTATTTATAGATCTCCCCCACCTCTCTCCCTTCAAGATAAAAAAAATAGGTGTGTTTATATAAATTAGGAAGGAGTAGCTAGCAAATTCCATCCATGCATAGCATAGTGTAGTATGGTAATATCCCCACATGGCCGGGACGACTTCAAAATCAAATACTGTGGAAAGACGTTTCCTTACAGTTGATATAGTATACTTTGAAGAGGCGAGAAGACTAACATTTTTTGATTGGCCAAAGGAATACGAAGTTAAAAGTAATATATTGGCTCACTATGGATTTGTCTACATGCATTTGAACGACACTGTTTATTGTTGTTTTTGTGGTATTGAATTATATGACTGGCATGAGGGAGATTCCCCTGAAGAGGAACATGATCGATTAGTGCCTTGTAACTATTACGCTAGATTAAAAAATGTTCCTATTGAACAAGGACAATATCTGAAACATCCATGCTTTTATGATACATTATCATTTAATAATATGGAGAAAATTGACTGGATGAAAAAAATTAATAAAAAATATGACACAGTTGAAACTCCTTTGAACTCATTCGATCAAGCAACTTTTCCTCTGTTGTTAAATATAACACCCCAAAAATTAGCGGAGGCTGGATTTTACAGTGAAACATTTTACGGATTTGGAGATTTCGTTCGTTGTTTTACATGTTTCGGTGGACTTATGAATTGGCAGCAAGACGATAAGTGTCCCTGGGCTATGCACGCCCAATGGTATCCTAATTGTGATTTTGTTCATCGTGAAAGAGGTATAAAATTTATTGAACAACATAAACATACAAGTGACGACAATTCTTTTGAAGAAGAGAGAAGAAGGTATTGTTATTTAACAAAGGAAGCTATGCAGAGTCTTATGAAATTAGATATTATACAATATATAATTAAGAGTGGTTGTCCAGAACCAATTATAAAAGCGAATATAATTTATAATATTGAAAAGACTGGATTTCCATGTTTAAATTTGAAAAAATATCTTGAAGATTTCCAATCACCACCACTACTACAACCATTATCGTCATCATCAATACCACAACCACAATCATTATCATTCGCGGCACCATCACCATTAACATCATCACAACCATTATCACCATCACTATTACCATCACAATCTTTATTACCACCATCATCGTCGCCATTACCACAACCTGCATCATCATCTCCATCATCAGTACCACCACAACCACAATCATTATCATCATTACCATCACCACTACAACAACAACCTGTATCACCATCAACACTAGCACCACCTCAACCACCACCACTATTGTTACCTCCACCTCTATTGTTACCTCCACCACTATCACTATCATCATTAGTAATTATTTATCCTTTACCTTTAAATTCCGCCTCAAGTTCTTTAGAAGTAACTAATGTTAAGTGGTTGACTCAAATATTCGTCCCATGTTGGCATGTTGTTATAAGTACAATAAAATTGACATTTTGTTCTATTTGTGGACAAAAAAATAAAAACAAAATGAGTGACACGACCAAAAAAAAAATAAAAACAAACATGAGTGACGACGACACTAGCAGAGTAGTATAAAAGGTGAAAATAGTAAAATCATTATTCAGTTGAGTCTTTCACTTGTCTCTGGAAAGACTAAGTTTATTATCAGAGCAGCAATGAGTATTAGTGAAGAATATAATGCATTATGCTTCCGAATTTTTGCTGCTGGTGCAGAAAGCTCACTCGAGAAGAATGTAATATTGGGTCCTAGAACAATTTCGGAATTGGTTCACGCACTGATATATTGCTTGCCTGTGGAAGAACGATCAAATACTCAACTCTATCGAATATTTTCGGATGAAATTAAGGATTCAGCGTCGTCGAAACATCAACAACAATCGCTGAATAGGACTTTAGCAATTCTTTATGCTACTGATATAGAGGAACAATTAAATGAAGATTTTCTGAATTCACTAAGAGAGAACAAAGATGGGAAATTTTATTGTGAAGACAAATTTAATAATATCAATGCTGATGAAACAAGAGTTATAAATAAAGCAAATAAGAAAATTGAATTAGCAGTTGGGATTAAAGACCTCTTTGACCCAAACCGAAAAGGTTTTAAGTTAATGTTAGCATCTGGTTCATCTTTCAATGGCAAGTGGAAAGAACCGTTTAATTATGGAAATGAAACTCAGATATTTTTTTTTCCAGGTGGTGAATATACTAGTGTTACTATGATGCATGCTGATGCTAAAACTGTTCAAAGAGGTTCGGGAATACTAAATGACCAAGATTTAGTTATATACTTCCCTTATAAATGTGGATCATATTTATATGTTTATATGCCTGAATCCCCTGCCTCTAAAAATGAATTAATGGTTCTAGCTAGGAATATCTTTGGAGTTTCAGGAGTACTTGAACAAAATCTACAAACTTTTACCAGTGTTAATTCTAGAAACCAATGGTTTCCAAAATTCAATAAAACAACTGAATATAAGGAAATTAAGAATTTGCCTGTTATTTGTGATTGTCTGAGTAATAATAACATTAGAAATTTAAACAAAACAAGAGATTTTAACTCAGTATTTTTAGAATTAAGTAGTTTCATCAATTGTAAATTATGAACTAGGAACATTAACTGAATCTAAAACACGGATGTGTTTTACAGACTCAGTTCAGTATGGGATCAATGTGTCTGTAAATAAACCCTTTCTGTATTGTATAATTAATAATAATAATAAATTTCAGATATAGGTATATATTGTCACCCAAGCCTAATGAATAGTAAAAATAAATAAATTTTCTGTAAATAAAAATATAAAATTAATATTTGTATTATCTATCCTAGATAAAAAGATAAAAAAAAATAAGAAATAAAACGAAATGAATGCATACTTTTATAAAAATATATATGATATTCCCGTTATTATCGATAAATCTGTCATTAATATTACTTTTGATGATATAGTTAAAAACTTAAATGAAAATGATAAATCTATATATAATGGGATTTATGGATGGAATACCATACCCCTCCATATTAATTTGGTACGTTTTTTTTCTATAAAAGGTTTAACAAAACCTATAAACCCACCCAATACCACTGGATATTTTTTTATAAATAATACACACGATATAAAACCTAGTATTTTTATGAAAATCTTGACTTTATCGGGTTTAGTTTACAATAATGAAATTGTATGGGGAAAATATTTATATTGTAATGATTTCATAACTACAGCACAAATTGAACGTACAGAGATTGAGGCTTTTAAATATGTTAAATATCAAAATATTTTAGCTATTTTATGGACATACCTATTAAGTGTACTTGATATGAATGAATATAATTCAGAAAAATCACAATTATTTTCCAATATGCTACTGAAACAGCACATTCACTATTGTTCAAAGGTTGAGGCAATGCATTTAAAACAGTATTATCTATCTCATATAGTTATTGAAGAACATTCATGGTCACCTACAATTTTAAATTCTTTAATTGAAGAATTTGAATCTGACAAAGAGTGGTTTTCTAATGAATTACCGCCGATTACGTTTGATAAAGCTCAATCTATGCATAAGTATCTTATAGAGAGATTTACACAAATATATTACAATACCCAATATATTAAAACACCTCCTAATATAAATAATTTTTTATACACTAAAAAATTTGATAATAATATTTTATCATTGGTATTGGCATTTAGCGATTCATATTTTAGAAAAGATATTAATAATTATTTATCTGAAGATCCTTTTAAATATGTTTTAAAAAATGGCGGATATGCAGGTTTAATTATATATTCGAATGGTAGCATAATAAATGAATTGGATACAAATAGGGGGGATATTATCCCTATTGACAGTGAAAAATTTTTTACTTCATCTATTATAAATGATTTCAATTTCGTATTAAATAAAAACCAAAACGCTCTTACTCTTATAGGAAAAAAAGATAAAAAATATTCTCAATTTTCCAGTGAGAAATTGAAATTAGCTCTGATATCTCATTTCTAAACCACATCCTATTATAAAATCTTTTTTTTTTAATTTTTGTGCATAAAAAAAATTATAAGAATTTAATTATGCAGATCTTTATAAAAACACTCACTGGAAAGACTATTACTCTTGATGTTGTTGATACAGATACTATTGAAAATATTAAGGCACAAGTACAAAAAAAAGAAGGTATTCCATCAGATCAACAAAGGTTAATTTACGCCGGTAAACAATTAGAAGATGAAAACACTATTACTGAATATAATATTCAAAAGGATTCAACCTTACATTTAGTCTTAAGATTGAGGGGCGGGGGCGGGTATAAAATGGAGGAGAGAGAAATAAAAAACTATTGACACACCCACCCACACCCTCATAACCCATTTCTTGCTCTTACTCGTACTTCTATATAAAAAGATTGAGGGGCGGGGGCGGGTATAAAATGGAGGAGAGAGAGAAATAAAAAACTATTGACACACCCACACCCTCGTACTCCATTTCTTGCTCTTGCTCGTACTTCTATATAAAAGACTGCTTTTTTAAGTAGCCAGCTCATAGAGGAAATGCAACAAGCGAGAAAATGCAACAAGCAATTCACCTTCGTCGTTAGCAACTATCACCATACAAAATATTTTATGGATTTAAGTTTAAAAGCTTAAATTATGAACAAACAAGATTAGATACATTCGTAGAATGGCCATTGAATTGGTTGAATCCAGCAGATTTAGCCAAAGATGGATTTTATTATACGAGATACAAAGATATGTGTAGTTGTGTTTTTTGTGGTTTATTAATTAAGAATTGGAAAATGAACTGTGTCTCAAGTGAACTACCACGAGAAAGACATACACATTTGTCTCCCCAGTGTCCATTTATAAGTGGATCTAAACCAGTTGGTAATATTCCGATGGAACAATGTAAAATATTATCTATTGAAATAGATACAGAAGAAGAAGAAGAGGAGGCAGAAGAAGAAGAAGAAGAAGAAGAAGAAGAAGAAGCAGAAGAAGAAGAAGAGGAGGAGGAGCCTGGCACTGGAGAATTTGAGAATATAAAAGATAAAGATAGTATTATTGATTACATTCCACAAACACAAGATAGGAGGTTGTTATTTGGCACACTTGATAATAGAAAGTCTACATACAATTATTGGCCACTAACTCTCAATTTTAAAAAAATGGCGGAGTCTGGTTATTTTTATTGTGGTATAAGTGACCATGTACAATGTTTTGTGTGTGGAATTGGGCTTCGAAATTGGAGACATTTTGATAATCCTTGGATCGAGCATGCTCGTTGGTCTCGTCAGTGTCCTTTTGTTGAGGAAAAAAAAGGTGAAGATTTTATTAGAAAAAAAAAAAAAAAGATCGTCGTTGTTTATGTGACAAAGGTATGTGTATAAATAATGATGGTGTCAATATACAGTGTAAAAAATGTAGCAACTTGTGGCATCACCGATGTTTTACTAAGACAGAAATTGATAAATTACTGGAATTGGATGTTATCCAATGGGTTATAAATAATAATAACATTAAAAGAAAAATTGTAAAGAACGCCTTAATAGCTAGATTAAAGGAAACTAGACGGCCCTTTTTTAATGTACAAATATGTTTAGACTATATAAAGAATCGAGAAAAAATATAACACTTATATTATTTATTATTTACAGGTATATGTTTGATTATTTATTTTATAATTTTATACTTTTATATATGAATTAAACTTGTATTATTTTTTTAGAAGGAATTTTGAGAAAATTATAAATTTTTAAATTTTGTGATTATTATTCCCAAAAAATGACAAAAAAGTAATAGAATTTTAAAATGGAATACATTAAAAAAGTTATAAATTTTTACACTTATGTGTTTTTGTGTGACTCACCAATCGGCAGACCAATTACCATTTTAAACAAACACGCAACATCAACGACAATTTTAATAAATTTGCACAATTAAGTATTATATATTAATCGGCAATATTATGGTGTTTAACTTAAAAACCATTCATTACAGCGAAACTTTGCCTTCTGTATAAACATTTTGTTTTGTTATTAAAAGTTAGTATATGGGTACATTTTTATTGTTGTATAGTTTATATATACTCAGATTCAATTCCTCCTTCACAGAACTCTTTCCAGCCACAAACACGCAACATCAACGACAGTTTTAATAAAGTTTGCACAATTAAGTATTAATCGGCAATATTATGGTGTTTAACTTAAAAACCATTCATTACAGCGAAGTCGAAAATTAATTTTTATATTAATATAATTATTTGGTCTTTGGTCTAATTTTACATATTTATGACTGCTGCCGAATCCGCCTTCCTTACCTAATGCGTGCGTGCG
The DNA here is from genome assembly GCF_018991925.1 of Homarus americanus. Lineage (NCBI taxonomy): Eukaryota > Metazoa > Arthropoda > Malacostraca > Decapoda > Nephropidae > Homarus > Homarus americanus. Next base: position 49,226 of record NW_024718553.1, read on the forward strand.
ACAAGCAAGCCACAAAATAGTGGTATTTTGTTTTGTTATTAAAAGTTAGTATATGGGTACATTTTTATTGTTGTGTTGTATAGTTTATATATACTCAGATTCAATTCCTCCTTCACATCAAGAAACCCTCGATTTTAGGCGATTTACTTCCAGGGTAGATCATGGAACTCTTTCTCCCATTCCCCCTCTTCTTCCTTCACTACATCAGGAAAATCTACATCCTCCCATTCCTCCTTTACTTCCTTCACTACATCAGGAAAATCTACATCCTCCCATTCCTCCTTTACTACATCGTCATCCTCCTCGTCCTCTGGTAGTAGTGGTGGTGGTGGTGGGGATATGTGTGTTTTTCTATGTTGAACCAGGCTTTCCGGCCAAGAATATTTTTTATTACAAAACTCACATTCAAAAGTTTTCTTTGATCTGCTGTGATGGAACAGGTGATGGCGGCGAAGGCTGTTTGTGCTACCTAAAATCTTGCCACATACGTTACAGGGACACTTTGCCTCCTGTGTATGTATTTTTCTGTGTTTATTCAGGGCAGTCGGTCCATAGTATTTCTTCTCGCAAAACTCACATTTAAAACTTTTCTCTCTTTGTATGTGTGTTTTTATGTGCGTATTCAGGTTAGTTTGCCGATAATATTTCTTATTACAAAACTCACATTTAAAAGTTTTCTCTCTTTTCTCATCATTATCACTATGGAGCAGCAACAGGTGTTCACAAAGATATGCTTTACTACTTAAATTCTTGTCACATACGTTACAGCGAAATTTTCCTGTGTGTGTTTTTCTGTGCTTATTCAGGGTAGTCGGTCCGTAGTATTTCTTCTCGCAAAACTCACTCCTGTATGTGTCTTGCAACATCTTGCCACATACTTTACAGGGAAATTTTGCAATTACTGATGCCAAATATGGTGTCTTGTCTTCCTCTTCCTCCTTGAATTGTAGCAGATTTTACTCCATCATCAGGTAGCTTACAATTATCGTCACCATCCTCGTCGTCGTCGTCGTCCTCGTCCTCTGGTAATGGTGGGGATATGTGTGTTAATTCTATGGCAAACAAACCATATTCATGTTACTAGTAGAAATTGTGCATTTAAAGAAATTATGGTGACAAGCAAGCCACAAAATAGTGGTATTTTGTTTTGGTATTAAAAGTTAGTATATGGTTGTACATAAAGTTTATACTGTTACCAGTACTTGTTATGAAAATGAAATAAATAGTATAGATAGATTCCATTCCTCCTTCACCTCTTCTCTCATTCCCCCTCTTCTTCCTTCACTACACCAGGAAAATCTACATCCTCAAATTCTTCCTCTTCTTCCTTCACTAAACCAGGAAAATCTACATATAAATTCCTCCTTCTTCCTTCACTACATCAGGAAAATCCCCTACATGCCTAGAGCAGTCTCATTTTGACTCGAAACCTTGAGTATATCCCTCCTCCTAATCACAGCCAGGCATTTGATATTAACATAAAATGTACCGGGAACTTGATATATTAATGCTAGAGCAGTCTCAATTTACTCTCTTCTCTCCCAAGCTGAAGCTCAAGAATATCCAACGAGAAACTTTCAAGTCCTCTTCATCCTCCTCTCATCCTCTTCAACACACACACACTTAAAATAAAAAAATCAATGTATTACCTATCCCAACATACTGAAAGAAAAAGGCTGCTGTAGTTTAGTTTTGTTACTGTTTGAAGAAGCGACGGAAACACCACCACCACGGGTATTACCAGATATCACCACTAAAAACAAAACTGACAACTGGTTAGTATTACATTAGTATTTGAAGATGGCGGCTGCACATGTGGATCTCTCTCATCACGAGGAGGAGGAGGAATGTAAATCTTATCCGAAGTACCTGCTAGACTACATACATTTCCTCTGGCAGTCACAACAGTTATGTGATGTAGAAATATCAGCTAGTGGATCAGTTGTGAAGGTGAGTGAAACATTTACCTGTGAGTGAAACATTTACCTCCTACACATCTTTCTCTGCCCTCCATCACCCACCCACCATTTACACCCATATCGGGGGAGGGAAACTTAACTACACCGCCCACACTCACCCGCCGCCACCCTTACTTAGGACCAGTGAAAAGGAAATCTCCCCAGCGCCCTGCTCCTAGCCTAGGCAAAAAAAACTTGTCCAGCTCTCTTCAGGACCAGTGGAAGAAATCCCCCAATTCCTTGCTCTGGCCTGCAAATAAAGAGCTTGCTCCGCTCTCTTCGCACGAGAGAATCAGTAACTTCCTAGCAGTGGTTTGATTTTGTTGTCCATTATTCTCTCAGTTGTCCATTATTCTAACTTAACAAAACCTATGCTATGACGACGACCATTCACCCAGACTTTTACGTCCCCTTAATGTACGTACGAGTATAAAGGAAGTATGAACGAACGAACGAACTTGAAGGGGGTGCCTAATAAACTAGCCCCCTCGGGGACAAATTTTTCTGATGGGATTACATTTTATTCCACAGGCTCACCGTGTAATACTGTCAGCGGGAAGCGAATATTTTAAGGCAATGTTTACGTGTGGATTAGCTGAGAAAACAACACAGTCAATAGAAATGAAGTTTATGAAACCCAATATATTAAAACTGCTCGTCGACTTCATATATACTGGTAAGGGAAAACATTTTAAGTTTTCATAGTGCTATGCTCTATATGTAAAACAAAACGATTGTTTTTATTTTGTTGTAAATAATTAATGAATGAATGAAACTTTTATTTATTTTTTTTAAATACTTTAGGAAACATCGAGATAACAGTGGAAAACGCACAGGAGCTAATTGTGGCAGCGAACATGCCGATAATGCCCCGTGCTGTACGTGTTTGTACAGACTTTCTCAAGAGCGAACTTCATCCATCCAATGCTTTAGGAATTTACCGGTATGTACAGTGTAATAATTAATTATTTTCAACTGTTTATATGTATTTTTAGTAACTAATTCCATATTTATTTTTTTTTAAAAACAGGTTTGCTGAGGCCCATAATTTAGTAAGGTTGCTGCATTCTTCGCGGGACTTCATCTTCTCCAATTTCGTAGAAGTGACAATGGAGCAACAATTTCTTGAGATTCCAAAAGAAATTCTACTGTATTTTCTTGAGTCAGAGTATCTTCATATTGACTCTGAGTTTCAGGTAAAATAATTTTTTTTATTATATATTACAACTTTCAACTGACTTTATTTACAAAAATTTTAAAAAAACTATCAAATTTATCTTTCTCTATTATTTATTACAGGTATTCTCTGCTGCCATCAGATGGATTACACAAGCAAAAGATATAACTAATAGATATGGTTGTTGGAATTTTGACATTTTAAAACGAATGAAATTGTCTTTAATTTCAAGTAAACTAATAGAAAAATCAATTAATGAGTGCTCCTCTGATATCAGATTGAAGGTTAACCTTAAACAGCAGACAAACTTGGCCAAAAGGGAAGCCTTGTATGTCCAGCCAAGAATTTGTACTCGAAAGAAAATTTATGTCATAGGTGGATCAAAGAAAGAACACATAAGGAGATCAAGATCAAATAAGTATATATTTAAAAAACGTGTCGAATGTTTTGATATCTCTAGGCAGAAATGGCAGAAAGTTTGCCCCATGATAATTGTGAGAAGTTCACCAGGAATAGCAGTCTTACATAGAAAAATTTTCGTTGTTGGAGGGGTTGGAAAGGAGAGTCAGATTTTGACAGGTGGCGAAGTTTATGATCCACAGGAAGATGATTGGACTGGAATATCTTCTATGGTGATCCCACGGTGTGATTTTGGATTATGCTCTCATGGAGGTTACCTCTATGCCTTCGGTGGTTGTTCGGGATCGGGGGTCATAAAAAAAAGTATTGAAAGATATGACCCTATTGCAGATGAGTGGAGATTATTAGAGTCAAATATGCCAGAAGCTAGATCCAAGTAAGTACAATAACAATTTTCAAATTGGATTTACTGACTGATAGTGTGAACTACTGATAATAATGAGTAGCAGTGGCCTGTAATTTCTTTTTTTTTTTTTTTTTTTACAGAATGGGTATAGTAGAACATGAAGGTCTTATTTAGATTGTTAGTGGACGTATGGACTCTTATAACCCCTTTCATGATCTTCTCTCATACAATCCTGTAACTGGGGAGTGGAGAGCGCTAGCAGCACTGAGTGCTCCACCTCGCTACAACTACATGGGTGTTGCAGTTTTGAATAACTTTTTGTATTTAGTGGGTGGTCTTTTTAATGAAGAAGCGGAAAAATCACTAGAAAGATATTCTTTTGAACAGGTAATGTGCATGCTTATTATTATATACAATACAATTTGAATTATAGTAGTGAAAAGGGAGTAAAAATTGTATAACTCCCTTCTTTTCTCTTTCCCAGGACAATAATCATAATTTAAGTAATATGGGAGAAAAATTTTTGTAATACTGTAGTGCTGAAAAAAGGGAGTAAAAATTGTATAACCTCCCTTTTCCTTTCCACAGAACGAATGGTTTAAGTGTTCATCAATGAATTTTGGTCGAAGTATCCCAGCAGTTGTTGCCTCAAATTCTCTGTTATATGTCATAGGCGGTAACCGTAAAAATGAATTCCTTGGACTCCTTGAACTGGTAAGGAAGGAAGAATGGAAATGGAAGAATGAAAGAATGAATTATGATTAACATATTATTTACATTTTAACCTCAAACAATTTTTTTTTTTTAGGAATCTGTCGCTAATGTGGAATATTTCAACCCTAAGAATAATGAGTGGATGAACTGTACATCACTCCCCGAGAGTCGGTCTAATGCTAGAGCAGTCTTAATTTGACTCCCTTCGACATCCCCAATCAAGAAACCTTCCTTCAAGACTGACATTGTCTCCATATTTAATCCATTTAAAATAAAAAAAAGCTTGCTTCCTATCTTTTTAACTTACCTAACATGAAATTTGAAAGTATCCTTATGGATCACTTATGTATCAATGGTACCATTGTTTAATTTTGCATTTTGCTGTATCCTTATGGATCACTTATGTATCAATGGTACCATTGTTTAATTTTGCATTTTGCTGAATAAAGAGCTGACCCAGGCTGCCTAACCAGCCAGGATGAGTATGTGTAAGTAAACAAACCCAATGGGCCAGGATGAGTATGTGTAAACAAACCGGAATGGTACAAACTGCTAAAAAAAAAGTGTAACCATCTAGTAGAAATAAATAGTGGTATTTTTAATCGGCAGACCAATTACCATTTTAAACAAACACGCAACATCAACGACAATTTTAATAAAGTTTGCACAATTAAGTATTAATTGGCAATATTATGGTGTTTAACTTAAAACCATTCATTAGAGCGAAACTTTGCCTTCTGTGTAAACATTTTGTTTTGTTTTGTAAAAGGTTATTAAAAGTTAGTATATGGGTACATTTTTATTGTTGTAGTACTCACTCAGATTCAATTCCTCCTTCACAGATCTCTTTCTCCTATTCCCCCCACAAACACGCAACATCGACGGACGACAATTTTAATAAAGTTTGCACAATTAAGTATTAATCGGCAATATTATGGTGTTTAACTTAAAAACCATTCATTACAGCGAAACTTTGCCTTCTGTGTAAACATTTTGTTTTGTTATTAAAAGTTAGTATATGGGTACATTTTTATTGTTGTATAGTTCATATATATACTCAGATTCAATTCCTCCTTCACAGAACTCTTTCTCCCATTCCCCCCACAAACACGCAACATCGACGACAATTTTAATAAAGTTTGCACAATTAAGTATTAATCGGCAATATTATGGTGTTTAACTTAAAAACCATTCATTACAGCGAAACTTTGCCTCCTGTGTAAACTACAACCTTCGTCGAAAATTAATTTTTATATTAATATAATTATTTGGTCTTTGGTCTAATTTTACATATTTACGACTGCTGCCGAATCCGCCTTCCTTACCTAATGCGTGCGTGCGACAAGCAAGCCACAAAATAGTGGTATTTTGTTTTGTTATTAAAAGTTAGTATATGGGTACATTTTTATTGTAGTATAGTTTTAGTTTATATATACTCAGTCAGATTCAATTCCTCCTTCACATCAGGAAACCCTCGATTTTAGGCGATTTACTTCCAGGGTAGATAATGGAACTCTTTCTCCCATTCCCCTCTTCTTCCTTCACTACACCAGGAAAATCTACATCCTCAAATTCTTCCTCTTCTTCCTTCACTACATCAGGAAAATCTACATCCTCCCATTCCTCCTTTACTACATCAACTCCATCGTCATCCTCCTCGTCCTCTGGGGATATGTGTGTTTTTCTATGTCGAACCAGACAGGAAAGCCAAGAATATTTTTTATTACAAAACTCACATTCAAAAGTTTTCTTCCATCTGCTGTGACACAACTGATGGCGGCGAAGGCTCCTGGTACTACCTAAAATCTTGCCACATACGTTACAGCGAAACTTTGCCTCCTGGGTGTGTATTTCTCTGTGTTTATTCAGGGCAATCGGTCCATAGTATTTCTTCTCGCAAAACTCGCATTTAAAAGTTTTCTCGCTGCTATGGAGCAACAGGTGTTCACGAAGATATGCTTTACTACTTAAATTCTTGTCACATACGTTACAGCGAAATTTTCCTTCTTCTGTGTGTGTTTTTTGTGTTAATTCAGGGCAATCGGTCCGTAGTATTTCTTCTCGCATAACTCACATTTATAGGTTTTCTCTCCATAAAGCAACAGGTGTTCGCGAAAAAGGTATGTTGTACTTAAATTCTTTCCACATATATTACAACAAAACTGTTTTATGTGCGTATTCAGGCTAGTTTGCCAATAATATTTCTAATTACAAAACTTACATTTAAAAGTTTCCTCTCTTTTCTCATCCATCACTATGGAGCAACAACGAAACATAGCACTACTTTTAAATTCTTTCCACATTTACAGCGAAATTTTCCTTCTTCTGTGTGTGTTTTTCTGTGTTCATTCAGGACAGTCGGTCTGTGGTCTGTAGTATTTCTTCTCACAAACTCACATCATTTAGTAAGTTCTATTTAAAATCTTACCACATCTTGCCACATACTTTACAGGGAAATTTTGGAATTACTGATGCCAAATATGGTGTCTTGTCTTCCTCTTCCTCCTTGAATTGTAGCAGATTTTACTCCATCATCAGGTAGCTTACAATTATCGGCACCATCGTCGTCGTCCTCCTCGTCGTCGTCGTCCTCGTCCTCTGGTAATGATGGGATATGTGTATTAATTCTATGGCAAACCATGTTCATGTTTACTAGTATAAATAAAATAGTGGTATTTTGTTTTGTATTTTTTGTATTAAAAGTTAGTATATAGGTACATTTTTATTGATGTTGGTTGTACATAGAGTTTATACTGTTACCAGTACTTTTATACATTTCTGTTATGAAAATGATCACTACATCAGGAAAATCTACATCCTCCCATTCCTCTTTTACTACATCAACTCCATCATCAGGTATTTTGCAGTTGTCGCCATCCTCCTCGTCCTCTGGGGATATGTGTGTTTTTCTATGTTGAACCAGGTTTCCCGGCCAAGAATATTTTTTATTACAAAACTCACATTCAAATGTTTTTTTAGATCTGCTGTGACACAACTGATGGCGGCGGAGGTTCCTTGTACTACCTAAAATCTTGCCACATACGTTACAGCGAAACTTTGCCTCCTGTGTGTGTGTTTTTCTATGTTGAACCAGGTTTTCCGGGAAAGAATATTTTTTATTACAAAACTCACATTCAAAAGTTTTCTTTGATTTGCTATGACGGAACAGGTGATGGCGACGAAGGTTGTTTGTACTACTTAAATTCTTGTCACATATATTACAGCGAAATGGGGATATCTGCTGGTGTTTATATCTGTGGCGAGCCAGGTCACTCGAACAATAAAATTTCTTGTCACAAAATTCACATTCTACAGTTTTCTTTGAGCAGCTGTGACAACGCAACTGATGGCGGCGAAGGCTGAAAGGACTACTTAAAATCTTGCCGCATATATTACAGCAACTTTTTGTCTCCTGTATGTGTGTTTTCATGTGCGTATTCAGGCTACTTTGCCAATAATATTTCTTATTACAAAACTCACATTTAAAAGTTTTCATTCTTTTCTTATCCATCACTATGGAGCAACAACAGCTGTGTTTATTCAGGGCAATCGGTCTGTGGTCTGTAATATTTCCTCTCACAAAACTCACATTTATAAGTTTTCTCTCCATGAAGTAAGTCTTGCCATATCTTGCCACATACTTGACAAGCAAGCCACAAAATAGTGGTATTTTGTTTTGTTATTAAAAGTTAGTATATGGGTACATTTTTATTCTTGTTGGTTGTACATAGAGTTTATACTGTTACACAGTACTTTTATACATTTTTGTTATGAAAATGAAATAAATAGTAAATAAAAAATACAAAGCATAGATAGAGATTCCATTCCTCCTTCACCTCTTCTCTCATTCCCCCTCTTCTTCCTTCACTACACCAGGAAAATCTACATCCTCAAAATCCTCCTCTTCTTCCTTCACTACATCAGGAAAATCTACATCCTCAAATTCCTCCTCTTCTTCCTTCACTACATCAGGAAAATCTACATCCTCAAATTCCTTCTCTTCTTCCTTCACTACATCAGGAAAATCTACATCCTCCCATTCCTCCTTATTTACTAGATCAACTCCATCATCAGGTATTTTGCAATTGTCGCCATCCTCCTCGTCCTCTGGGGATATGTGTGTTTTTCTATGTTGAACCAGGTTTCCCGGCCAAGAATATTTTTTATTACAAAACCCACATTCAAAAGTTTTCTTTGATCTGAGATGCAACTGATGATGGCGACTAAGGTTGTTTGTACTACTTAAAATTTTGCCACATACGTTACAACGAAACTTTGCCTCCTGTGTGTGTATTTTTCTGTGTTGAACCAGGTTTCGGTAAGAATATTTTTATTACAAAACTCACATTCAAAAGTTTTTCTTTGATTTGCTATGACGGAACAGGTGATGGCAGCGAAGGTTGTTTGTACTACTTAAATTCTTGTCACATATATTACAGCCGGTGGGATATCTGCTGGTGTTTATATCTGTGGCCGAGCCAGGTCCTGAACAATAAAATTTCTTGTCTAGAAATTCATTCTACAGTTTTCTTTGAGCAGCTGTGACAACGCAACTGATGGCGGCTTAAAAGGCTGAAGGACTACTTAAATTCTTTCCACATATATTACAGCGAAATGGGGGTATCTGCTGGTGTTTATAACTGTGTTCATTCAGGTTAGTTTGCCAATAATATTTCTTATTACAAAACTCACATTTAAAAGTTTTCTCTCTTTTCTTATCCATCACTATGGAGCAACAACAGGTGTTTACAAAGCATCGCTCTACTTTCTTTCCACATTTACCGTGTGTGTTTTTCTGTGTTTGTCTGTGGTCTGTAATATTTCCTCGCAGAAAACTCACATTTATAAGGTTTCTCTCCATGAAGTAAGTTCTACTTAAAATCTTACCACATCTTGCCACATACTTGACAAGCAAGCCACAAAAAAGTGGTATTTTGTTTTGTTATTAAAAGTTAATATATAGGTACATTTTTATTGGTGGTGTTGGTTGTACATAGAGTTTATGCTGTTACACAGTACTTTTATACATTTCTGTTATAAAAATGAAATAAATAGTAAATAAAAAATACAAGAATAGATAGAGAGATTCCATTCCTCCTTCACCTCTTCTCTCATTCCCCCTCTTCTTCCTTGACGACACCAGGAAAATCTACATCCTCAAACTCTTCTTCCTTCACTACATCAGGAAAATCAACATCCTCAAATTCCTCCTCTTCTTCCTTCACTACACCAGGAAAATCTACATCCTCAAATTCCTTCTCTTCTTCCTTCACTACATCAGGAAAATCTACATCCTCCCATTCCTCCTTCTTTACTACATTAACTCCATCATCGGGTATTTTGCAATTGTCGTCATCCTCCTCGTCTTCTGGTGGTGATGGTGGTGGTGATGGGGATGTGTGTGTTTTTCTATGTTGAACCAGGTTTTGCGGACATTCAAAAGTTTTCTTTAATCTGCTGTGACGCAACTGGTGATGGCGACGAAGGTATGTTGTACTACTTAAAATCTTGTCACATACTTTACAGCGAAACTTTGCCTCCTGTGTGTGTATTTTTCTGTGGTTATTAAGGGCAGTCGGTCCATAGTATTTCTTCTCGCAAAACTCACATTTAAAAGTTCTCTCTCCTGTATCGCTATGGAGTAACAGGTGTTTGCGAAGGCACCTTGTACTACTTAAATTCTTTCCACATATATTACAGCGAAATGGGGGTATCTGCTGGTGTTTATAACTGTGTTCATTCAGGTCAGTTTGCCTATAATATTTCTTATTACAAAACTCACATTTAAAAGTTTTCTCTCTTTTCTCACTATGGAGCAACAGGTGTTTGCGAAGGTTCCTTGTACTACTTAAATTCTTTCCACATATATTACAGCGAAATGGGGGTATCTGCTGGTGTTTATAACTGTGTTCATTCAGGTTAGTTTGCCAATAATATTTCTTATTACAAAACTTACATTTAAAAGTTTTCTCTCTTTTCTTATCCATCACTATGGAGCAACAACAGGTGTTTACAAAGCATAGCTCTACTTAAAAATTCTTTCCACATTTACAGTGCGTGTTTTTCTGTGTTTATTCAGGGCAATCGGTCTGTGGTCTGTAATATTTCCTCTCACAAAACTCACATTTATAAGTTTTAAGTAAGTTCTACTTAAAATCTTGCCACATCTTGCCACATACTTGAGAAAAAGCTATAAAATAGTGGTATTTTGTTTTGTTATTAAAAGTTAGTATATAGGTACATTTTTATTGTTGGTGTTGGTTGTACATAAAGTTTATACTATTACCAGTACTTTTATACATTTCTGTTATGAAAATGAAATAAATAGTAAATAAAAACATAGATAGAGAGATTCCATTCCTCCTTCACCTCTTCTCTCATTCCCCCTCTTCTTCCTTCACTACACCAGGAAAATCGACATCCTCAAATTCCTCCTCTTCTTCCTTTACTACATCAGGAAAATCTACATCCTCAAATTCCTCCTCTTCTTCCTTCACTACATCAGGAAAATCTACATCCTCAAATTCCTCCTTCTTTACTACATTAACTCCATCATCAGGTATTTTGTAATTGTCGTCATCCTCCTCGTCTTCTGGTGGTGATGGTGGTGGTGGTGGTGGTGGTGGTGATATGTGTGTTTTTCTATGTTTTTTATTACAAAACTCATATTCAAAAGTTTTCTTTGATCTGCTGTGACGCAACTGGTGATGGCGACGAAGGTTCCTTGTATTACTTAAAATCTGGCAACATACATTCCAGCCAGCCACAAAACTTTGCCTTCTGTGTGTGTATTTTTCTGTGTTTATTCAGGGCAGTCGGACCATAGTATTTCTTCTCGCAAAATTCACATTTAAAAGTTTTCTCGCCTTCATCGCTATGGATAAAGAGGTGTTTGCGAAGGTTCCTTTTAAGTTTCCAAATATATTACAGCTACATTTTGTCTCCTGTATGTGTGTTTTTCTGTGTTCATTTAGGTTAGATTGCCAATAATATTTCTTATTACAAAACTCACATTTAAAAGTTTTCTCTTTTCTCATCATCATCATCACTATGGAGTAGTAACAGGTGTTTACGAAGATATGCTTTACTACTTAAATTCTTGTCAAACAGTGAAATTTTTCTGGTGGTAGGGGGGATATGGGTGTTTTTCTATGTTGAACAAGGTTTTGCGGCCAAAAATATTTTTTATTACAAAACTCCCATTCAAAAGTTTTCTTTGATCTGAGATGCAACTGATGATGGTGACCATCATCAGGTATTTTGCAATTGTCGTCATCCTCCTCGTTCTCTGGGGATATGTGTGGGTGTTTATATCTGTGGCGAGCCAGGTCACTCGAACAATAAAATTTCTTGTCACAAAATTCACATTCTACAGTTTTCTTTGAGCTGCTATGACACTGCAACTGGTGGCGGCAAAGGCTGAAAGGACTACTTAAAATCTTGTTACATAAACTCACTATGGAGCAACAACAGTGGTTCACGAAGCATAGCTTCACTACTTAAAATAGGGGAATTTTGTAATTACTGCTGCCAAATATGATCTTGTCTTCCTCTTCTTCCAGAGTAGATTATGGAACTCTTCTCCCATTCCCCTTCTCGTCCTTCATCTACTACATAAGGAAAATCTACATCCTCCCATTCCCCCTTTACCACATCAACTCCTCTTGCAATTGTCGTCGTCATCCTCTTCGTCCTCTGGTGGTAGTGGTGGTGGTGGTGGTGGTGTATACCCTCTAGGTAATTTACTTCCAGAGTAGAGCATGGAACTCTTCTCCCATTCCCCTTCTGTTCCTTCATCCACTACATCACACATCCTCCCATTCCTCCTTTACCACATCAACTCCAGAATCAGGTATCTTGCAATTGTCGTCATCCTCTTCGTCCTCTTGTGGTGGTGGTGGTGGTGGTGGTGGTGGTGTATACCCTCTAGGTAATTTACTTCCAGTTATGGAACTCTTCTCCCATTCCCCTTCATCCATTATGGAACTCTTCTCCAATTCCCCTTCTCGTCCTTCATCTACTACATAAGGAAAATCTACATCCTCCCATTCCCCCTTTACCACATCAACTCCAGTATCAGGTATCTTGCAATTGTCGTCATCCTCTTCGTCCTCTGGTGGTGGTGGTGGTGGTGGTGGTGGTGGTGGTGGTGGTGTATACCCTCTAGGTAATTTACTTCCAGAGTAGATCATGGAACTCTTCTCCCATTCCCCTTCTGTTCCTTCATCCACTACATCAGGAAAATCTACATCCTCCCATTCCTCCTTTACCACATCAACTCCAGCATCAGGTATCTTGCATTTGCCGTCATCCTCTTCGTCCTCTGGTGGTGGTGGTGGTGGTTGTGGTGGTGGTGGGGATATGTGTGTTTTTCTATGTCGAACCAGGTTTCCCGGCCAAGAATACTTTTTATTACAAAACTCACATTCAAAAGTTTTCTTAGATCTGCTGTGACACAACTGGTGATTTCGAAGATACTTTGGACTACCTAAAATCTTGCCACATATGTTACAGCAACATATTGTCTGTATATGTGTTTTTTTGTGGTTTTTTAGGCTTCCCGCACAAGAATATTTTTTATTACAAAACTCACATTTAAAAGTTCTCTCTTTTATCGCTCTTTTATCGTTATCGTTATGCTTGTATCTATGGCTAGTCAGGCTTCCCGGCCAAAAATATTTTTTATTACAAAACTCACATTCAAAAGTTTTCTCTCTTTTATCGCTATGGCTAAACTGGTGATGGCGAAGGCTTTGTTTACTACTTAAATTCTTTCCACATATATTACAGCAAAATGGGGATATCTGCTGATGTTTATAACTGTGTCTATTCAGGTCAGTTTGCCTATAATATTTCTTATTACAAAACTCACATTTAAAAGTTTTCAAGTTTTCATCACTATGGAGTAGCAACAGGTGTTCACTAAGGGTATATGTACTACTTAAAATCTTGTAACATACGTTACAGCGAAATTTTTCTTCCTGTGTGTGTGTTTTTCTCAGGGCGGTCATAATATAATCCTCGTCGTGGCAGTGACTGGTGAATACCAGGAAGGCATGCAATACCTAATTCTTGCATGCAATCTGTAGAAAAATAAAAAAATACTATTATTAGTCTAATACTCTTATATAGTATTATTATAATAATACAAAAAAAAAAAAAAAAAATTTGCATAATACAAAGTAATAAGAATTACGATTCATTTAAAAAAGCATTTTAGGTATTACCAAACACTTCCCCAAAAATAAAGGATATTTTGTTATTAAAAGTTGGTATAGGGTACATTTTTTATTGTTTTTTTGTTTTTGGTACATAGTTTAAAAAATACATTGTAATAATAAAAAATTCAGCAGTATAGATTCCTTATTAGATTGTATAGCAATTTACCATATGTGTTTTTTGGTGTTTAACCAGGTTACTCGGCCAATAATATTTTTTACTACAAAACTCACATATAAACATTTTCTCTCTTTTATCGCTATGGATCAACTGGTGATTACGAAGGCTTTGTGTACTTTTACCACATAAGTTACAGCGTAATCTTGCTTCCTGTGTGTGTATGTGTTTTTCTGTGTTTAACTAGACTATTCGGCCAATAATATTTTTTAATACAGAACTCACATTTAAAACTTTTCTCTCTTTTATCACTATGGATCAACTGGTGATTACGAAGGTTGTGTATACTACTTAAAATCTTGCCACATAAGTTACAGCGTAACTTTGCTTGTGTATGTGTTTTTCTGTGTTTAACCAGACTTTTATCACTATGGATCAACTGGTGATTACGAAGGTTGTGTATACTACTTAAAATCTTGCCGCATACGTTACAGAGAAACTTCTCAAAAAACTCACATTTAAAAGTTTTCTCGTTCTCGCTATTAAACAACAGGTGTTCGTTCTCGTTGCTTGGTTGTGGAAATGTGTGGTGTTGTTTCTTGCTGCTTGGTTGTGGGGATGTGTAGTAATGGTGTTTATTTATGTTACAAAACTTACATTCTATTTTGTTTAAGCTTTGACGCAACTGGTGATGGCTAAGGCTGCTTTTACTACAACGAAATTCTGCCTTTTTTCTTTGATTCAGGTCTTGAAATTCTGCCTTTTTTCTTTGATTGTGCTTCAGGGTTTGTAGTCCATATCCATGTTGAAACTGGCTTTTTTGTCGTTTTTGTCGTTGTCGAGATCGAGATAAATCTTCTATAATACCCTCAGTCTCGTCAATTTGTCCATAATCAGCAGCAGTGGAAAGAGAAGGCAGGTAGTTTTTTAACCAGCTAAGGGTACCGTAGGTAATTTGTGGTGCTGTTTGTTAACAAACCAACCAACAAAGAAGCCAGGCCCAGGCTACTTATATACCCTCATAATAAAAAAATTCAACTGGATCATGGAGTTTTCTTTGAGGTTTGATTTTTACCTCCTCTGTGCTGTAACTGATGTTCACAAAGGCTGCGTGTACTACTAAAATTCAGGTCGGTCACATATGTTACAGAGATGCTTGTGGTGCGTTTTAATGATATGGAGCTGCAGACTGTCTTCGTTAATAAAGTCTTGTTCACAGTACTCACAAGAAGAATAACGCATACAAATCTTCTGCAGTAACCTCAATCTTATCAATTCATCCATTAAGGCGGAAAGTGTTGGTCTTATTTCCTTCTCCTCCGCCATCTATAAAAAAACATAAAAATTATACATTATCTCAATTTTAAAAATTATAATTTTAAAACATTATTTTGTGTGGGATAATATTTACTTATTCTGGATTGATGTCTCTTCCTATTCCTCCTTGGGTTTATTTAATTGGAACAGGTGCACTATAGGTTGTAGTTTAATTTCGTCTTCCTCCTCCTCTTCCTTCCTATTAAAATGGTATTTGAAGATTTTTTTTCTGATAACCTTATTACATATTATACAGAGTTTGTATTTACGTTTAATTTCGTGAGCAATCAAAGCCATTTTCTTAAAAATGGACCAGCCGGTTAACACTCACTACGATGAACACATACAAACTGATTCAAATCTTACACTTTATAATGCTTGTCCATTAGGTAAATTTTACTGATTTTCTCCTTACATATGTGATAGTGAACCTTTATGTGTCAGGCTTTTGGTCCATAATATTTCTTATTACAAAACTCACATTTTTAAATTTTCATTGGCGGGCGCAACTGATGTTCACGAAGGATTCTTGAACTAAATTTTTCTCACTTAGTTGGATAGGCGGGCGATGAGAGCTCAAGACTATTACTGGCTGTTGAATGGAGAAAAAACACTTATAGAGGCAGCAGGCAGCAGGTAACTCCTCCCTCCCTCCTCCTTAGCTGTGCGGCAAGCATTATATTTTATACTTATAGTAAAAATGGTATTTTTTTCTGATAACCTTATTACATTTTGTATTTATATTTAGTTTAGTGTTTGTATTTCGTGAGCAATCAAAGCCATTTTTCTTTAAATTGGACCAGCCGGTTTTGTATTTTTTAAATTAAAAGTTAGTATAGTTACATTTTTATTGTTGTTGGTTGTACATGAGTTTATACTGTTACACAGTACTTTTATACATATACAAGTATAGATTACATTCCTCTTTCACCTCTTCTCTCATTCCCCCTCTTCTTCCTTCACTACACCAGGAAAATCTACATTATCAAATTCCTCCTCTTCTTCCTTCACTACATCAGGGAAATCTACATCCTCCCATTCCTCCTTTACTACATCAACTCCAACATCAGGTATTTTGCAATTGTCGTCATCCTCCTCGTTCTCTGGGGATATGTGTGTTTTTCTATGTCGAACCAGGCTTTCCAGCCAAGAATATTTTTTATCACAAAACTCACATTCAAAAGTTTTCTTAAATCTTCTGTGACACAACTCGTCATCCTCTTCGTTCTCTGGGGATATGTGTGTTTTTCTATGTCGAACCAGGCCGGAAAGCCAAGAATATTTTTTATTACAAAACTCACATTCAAGAGTTTTCTTAGATCTGCTGTGACACAACTGATGGCGACAAAGGTTCCTTATACTACCTAAAATCTTTCCACATACGTTACAGGGAAACTTTACCTCCTGGGTGTGTATTTCTCTGTGTTTATTCAGGGCAATCAGTCCATAGTATTTCTTCTCGCAAAACTCGCATTTAAAAGTTTTCTCGCCTTCATTACTATGGATCAACAGGTGTTGGCGACGAAGGTATGTTGTACTACTGAAAATCTTGTCACATACGTTACAGCGAAACTTTTCCTCCTGTGTGTGTATTTTTCTGTGATTATTCAGGGCAGTCGGTCCATAGTATTTCTTCTCGCAAAACTCACATTTAAAAGTTTTCTCTCCTGTATCGCTATGGATCAACAGGTGTTCGCGAAGGTAAAGTGTACTACTTAAATTCTTTCCACATATATTACAGCGAAATACGGATATCTTCTGATGTTTATATATGTGGCGACATTTTTCTTCTTGTGTGTGTGTTTTTCTGTGTTTATTCAGGGTAGTCGGTCCATAGTATTTCTTATTACAAAACTCACATTTAAAAGTTTTCTCTCTTTTCTCATCACTATGAAGCAGCAACAGGTGTTCACGAAGGGTCTTTATACTACATAAAATCTTGTCACATACGTTACAGCGAAAGTTTTCTTCCTGTGTGTGTGTTTTTCTCAAGGCTGTCGTCATAATATATAATCCTCGTCGTTGCAGTTATTGGTGAATGCCAGGAAGGAAGATTATTTCCTGCTAGTCTATTTCTTCCGTCCTATCTGTAAAAAAAAAAAATTATTATAGTAATCTTATTAAAATTTTTGTTTTGGCAAACCGGACCACTAGTCCAACAAATTTACTCACAACGATTTCTTTGAGCTATGACTCAACTGGTATTATTAAAAGTTAATATATGGAGTACATTTTTATTGTACATAGTTTAAACTGATACCAGTACTTTTTATAATAGTAATAGATTCCATTCCTCCTTCACATCAGAAAACCCTCGATACCCTCTAGGCGATTTACTTCCAGAGTATATCATGGAACTCCAGTCCCCTTCTCTTCCTTCATCCACTACATCAGGAAAATCTACATCCTCCCATTCCTCCTTTACCACATGAACTCCAGCATCAGGCATCTTGCAATTGTCGTCATCCTCCTCGTCCTCTGGTGGTGGTGGTGGTGGTGGTGGTGGTAGTGGTAGTGGTGGTGGTGGATACCCTCTAGGTAATTTACTTCCAGAGTAGATCATAGAAGTCTTCTCCCATTCCCCTTTTCTTCCTTCATCCATAATGGAACTCTTCTCACATTCCCCTTCTGTTCCTTCATCCACTACATCAGGAAAATCTACATCCTCCCATACCACATCAACTCCAGCATCAGGTATCTTGCAATTGTCGTCATCCTCTGGTGGTGGTGGTGGGGATGTGTGTGTTTTTCTATGTTCAACCAGGCCCCAAGGCCAAGAATATTTTTTATTACAAAACTCACATTCAAAAGTTTTCTTTGATCTGCTGTGACACAACTGGTGGACGCGAAGACACGTTATACTACTTAAAGACTTGCCACATATGTTACAGGGATATTTTGTCTGTATATGTGTTTTTTTGTGGTTAACCAGGCTTCCCGACCAAGGATATTTTTTATTACAAAACTCACATTTAAAAGTTCTCTCTTGTATATGTGATTTTTTGTGGCTAGCCAGGCTTCCCGGCCAAGAATATTGTTTATTACAAAACTCACATTTAAAAGTTCTCTCTTTTATCGCTCTTTTATCGTTATGTATGTGTCTGTGGCTAGCCAGGCTTCCCGGCCAAAAATATTTTTTATTACAAAACTCACAATTAAAAGTTTTCTCTTTTTTATCGCTATGGATCAACTGGTGATGGTAGCGAAGGTTCTGTGTACTACTTAAATTCTTTCCACATATATTACAGTGAAATGGGGATATTTGTTGGTGTTTATAACTGTGGCGAGCCAGGTCACTCGAACAATGAAATTTCTCGTCACAAAATTCACATTCTACAGTTTTCTTTGAGCTGTGACGCAACAGGTGAACGCGAAGACACCTTGAACTACTTAAATTCTTGTCACATACGTTACAGCGAAATTTTTCTTCTTGTGTGTGTGTTTTTCTGTGTTTATTCAGGGTAGTCGGTCCATAGTATTTCTTATTACAAAACCCACATTTAAAAGTTTTCTCTCTTTTCTCATCACTATAAAGCAGCAACAGGTGTTCACCAAGGGTCTTTATACTACTTAAAATCTTGTCACATACGTTACAGCGAAAGTTTTCTTCCTGTGTGTGTGTTTTTCTCAAGGCTGTCGTCATAATATATTCCTCGTCGTGGCAGTGATTGGTGAATGCCAAGAAGGAAGATTATTTCCTGCTAGTCTATTTCTTTCGTCCTATCTGTAAAAAAAAAAAATTTATTATAGTAATCTTATTAAAATTTTTGTTTTGGCAAACCAGACCACTAGTCCAACAAATTTACTCACAACGATTTCTTTGAGCTATGACTCAACTGGTGTTATTAAAAGTTAATATATGGAGTACATTTTTATTGTACATAGTTTCTGATACCAGTACTTTTTATAATAGTAATAGATTCCATTCCTCTTTCACATCAGGAAACCCTCGATACCCTCTAGGCGATTTACTTTTTGTTTTGGCAAACCAGACCACTAGTCCAACAAATTGACTCGCAACGATTTCTTTGAGCTATGACTCAACTGGTGTTATTAAAAGTTAATATATGGAGTACATTTTTATTGTACATAGTTTCTGATACCAGTACTTTTTATAATAGTAATAGATTCCATTCCTCCTTCACATCAGGAAACCTTCGATACCCTCTAGGCGATTTACTTCCAGAGTACATCATGGAACTCCAGTCCCCTTCTCTTCCTTCATCCACTACATCAGGAAAATCTACATCCTCCCATTCCTCCTTTACCACATCAACTCCAGCATCAGGCATCTTGCAATTGTCGTCATCCTCCTCGTCCTCTGGTGGTGGTGGTGGTGGTGGTGGTGGTGGTGGTGGTGGTGGTAGTGGTAGTGGTGGTGGTGGATACCCTCTAGGTAATTTACTTCCAGAGTAGATCATAGAACTCTTCTCCCATTCCCCTTCTCTTCCTTCATCCATAATGGAACTCTTCTCACATTCCCCTTCTGTTAAATCTACATCCTCCCATACCACATCAACTCCAGCATCAGGTATCTTGCAATTGTCGTCATCCTCTAGTGGTGGTGGTGGTGGTGGTGGTGGTGGTGGTGGTGGTGGGGATGTGTGTGTTTTTCTATGTTCAACCAGGCCCCAAGGCCAAGAATATTTTTTATTACAAAACTCACATTCAAAAGTTTTCTTTGATCTGCTGTGACACAACTGGTGGACGCGAAGACACGTTATACTACTTAAAGTCTTGCCACATATGTTACAGGGATATTTTGTCTGTATACGTGTTTTTTTGTGGTTAACCAGGCTTCCCAACCAAGGATATTTTTTATTACAAAACTCACATTTAAAAGTTCTCTCTTGCATATGTGTTTTTCTGTGGCTAGCCAGGCTTCCCGGCCAAAAAAATCTTTTATTACAAAACTCACATTCAAAAGTTTTCTTTTTAAAAGTTTTCAAGTTTTCATCACTATGGAGTAGCAACAGGTGTTCACGAAGATATGTTTTAGAAAATTTCTTGTCACAAAATTCTAATTCTACAGTTTTCTTTGGGTTGTGATTCAACAGGTGATTTCGAAGGTATCTTGAACTACTGAAATTCTTTCCACATATATTACAACGAAAAAGGTTTGGGGTTATCTGCTTGTGTTTATAACTGTGTTTATTCAGGTCAGTTTGTCTATAATATTTCTTATTACAAAACTCACATTTAAAAGTTTTCTCTCTTTTCTCATCACTATGGAGCAGCAACAGATGTTCACGAAGATATGTTTTAGTACTTAAATTTTTGTCACATACGTTACAGCGAAATTTTCCTTCTTCTGTGTGTGTTTTTCTGTGTTTAAACTGGTGTTTGCGAAGGTATGTTGTACTACTAAAAATCTTGTCACATACGTTACAGCGAAATTTTTCTTCTTGTAAGTGTGTTTTTCTGTGGTTATTCAGGGCAGTCGGTCCGTAGTATTTCTTCTCACAAAACTCACATTTCAAAGTTCTCTCTCTATGGATAAACAGGTGTTCACTAAGGCTCTGTGTACTACTTAAAATCTTGTCACATACGTTACAGCGAAATTTTTCTTCTTGTGTATGTGTTTTTCTCAGGGCTGTCATAATATAATCCTCGTCGTGGCAGTGACTGGTGAATACCAGGAAGGCATGAACTACCTAATTCTTGCCTGCTAGTCTATATTTCTTTCATCACCCACAATCTGTAAAAAAATAAAAACAAATACTATTAATTCTAATACTCTTATACAGGTTATTATAATAATACAAAAATATAAATTTTTTTTTGCATTCCCCAAAAATAAAGGATCTTTTGTTATTAAAAGTTGGTATAGGGTACATTTTTTATTGTTTTTTTTTTTTTGACACATAGTTTAAAAAATACATTGTAATAATATTCGGCCAATAATATTTTTTAATACAGAACTCACATTTAAAAATTTTCTCTCTTTCACTATGGATCAACTGGTGATTACGAAGGTTGTGTATACTACTTAAAATCTTGCCGCATACGTTACAGAGAAACTTCTCAAAAACTCACTTTTAAAAGTTTTCTCGCTATTAAATAACAGGTGTTCGTTCTCGTTGCTTTGTTGTGGAAATGTGTGGTGTTGTTTCTTGCTGCTTGATTGTGGGGATGTGTAGTAATGGTGTTGGTCTTGAAATTCTGCCTTTTTTCTTTGATTGTGCTTCAGGGTTTGTAGAAAAAGCCAGGCCCAGGCTACTTATACCCTCATAATAAAAAAATTCAACTAGATTATGGAGTTTTCTTTGAGGTTTGATTTTTACCTCCTCTGTGCTGTAACTGATGTTCACAAAGACTGCATGTACTACTAAAATTCAGGTCGGTCACATATGTTACAGAGATGCTTGTGGTGCGTTTTAATGATATAAAGCTGCAGACTGTCTTCGTTAATAAACTCTTGTTCACAGTACTCACAAGAAGAATAACGCATACAAAGTGTTGGTCTTATTTCCTTCTCCTCCGCCATCTATAAAAAAAAATAAAAATTATACATTATCTTCAATTTTAAAAATTATATTTTAAAACATTTTGTGTGACGGAAGATAATATTTACTTATTCTGGATTGGTGTCTCTTCCTATTCCTCCTTGGATTTATTTAATTAGAACGGGAGCACTATAGGTTGTAGTTTAATTTCATCTTCCTCCTCCTCTTCCTTCGTTGGCTTCGTTTGTGGTTTATCCTCAGGTAATTCTACTCTATCATCAAGTAGCTCCCTCGTCACCTCCTCCTCCTCCTCCTCCTCCTCCTCCTCCTCCTCCTTGTTGGTATTCTTCTTCTTGTCATCCTCGTTTTGTAGTGGAAGTGGGATGTGTGTTATTCTGTGTTCAATCAGGCTACTAGGTAAATAAAATTTCTTGTAACAAGACTCACATGTAAACATTTTAAAGATTTCTTTGAGCTTGATAAAATTTTGCCGCCACATTTTTTCTATACTTAACAAAACTGTGATTGAAATCTTTAGTGAACCTTTGTGTCACTGGCTGTTGAATGGAGAGAAAACACTTATATAGCCAACAGGTAACTCCTCTCTCCTCCTTAGCTGTGTAGAAAGAATTATATTTTATAATACTTATAGGATTTTAAATGACTATTAAAATGATATTTGAAGACTTTTTTTCTGATAACCTTATTACATATGATACAGATTTTGTATTTACGTTTAGTTTTGTGTTTGGATTTACGTTTGGTTTCGTCAGCAATCAAAGCCATTTTCTTAAAAATGGACCAGCCGGTTATACATGTTAACACTCACTACGATGAACATACATACAAACTGATTCAAATCTTACACTTTAAAATGCTGTCCTGAACCTTTATGTATCAGGGCTTTTGGTCTGTCCGTCCATAATATTTCTTATTACAAAACTCACATTTTTTAATTTTCATTGGCGGGCGCAACTGATGTTCACGAAGGATTCTTGAACTAAATTTTTCTCACTTAGTTGGATAGGCGGGCGATGAGAGCTCAAGACTATTACTGGCTGTTGAATGGAGAGAGAACACTTATATAGGCAGCAGGTAACTCCTCCCTCCTCCTTAGCTGTGCGGCAAGCATTATATTTTATACTTATAGGATTTTAAATGACTATTAAAATGGTATTTGAAGACTTTTTTTTTGATAACCTTATTACATATGATACAGAGTTTGTATTTACGTTTAGTTTCGTGTTTGTATTTACATTTGGTTTCGTGAGCAATCAAAGCCATTTTCTTAAAAATAGACCATCCGGTTATATATATTAATTACACTCACTCACTGTCTTAACGCGCCCGCCTGATAGAAAAAAACTATCCTTCCTTCTTTTATTTATCTCCGGGTATTACGTCTTCGGTCGATTGTACAAGTATTATTAAAATACAAAATCTTATCTTTCATTTTTATACCCAAAAATGTGAATATACCTCAGTAAATAATAGGACACAGCTATTATGTACTCTTGGTACATAAAATATAAAAACGTACATAAAACTGGATAAAGGTACATAAAAATGTGTTGTTACAAAATTAACTTAGCTATTTTAGATATTATGGGTGAGGATAAGATCCTCGAAAAATACAAATACTATAATTTTTTTTACAATAATATTTTGTACAATATAAAGTTTGGTTTTAATAATAATATACTATTTTAGCTTCTCTATCTCCTCCTTTTTTTCTCATATTCCTCCTCATCATCTTCCTCCTCCTCTTCCTCCTCATTCTTTATTTGTATTTTCTCCTTTACACTTTTATCCTCCTCCTCCACTTTGTTTATCAGAAGGGAAGACTGGAGATTTTGTGTAGAAGGAAAGTTAGTACTAGTTTTCCGACGAAGATGTTGCTTTTTAATGAGACGACGACGACGACTTTCCTCTTACATTTTCTTAGTGGTAACAAAGCTCCATTAAACATTGGTATATATACTTATCCCAATTAATCTCTCCTCAAATAAGAAATTTCTTTTGGGGAAGTTTTATTTGACTTAAAGAATATAATGCTGCATGATTTCTTAAATTAATAATTTTCATAAAATTGGATATATATTGTAAATGAACAGAATTATACAAAACTACAGGAGAATAATGGGCACTAATCAACCTTTTTATTTCATATTGCGTCATAAATCGAGAACCATATCCACAAATATTAAGAGAGTTATTTATTTAAAAAAAAACCTCAACAGTGGCCTCTTTTTGAGGGTTATATATAATATAACTATTATATCTTAAAGGATTTTTTCTAAAAATCCAGCCCATTGGGAAAACTACAGTTTGAAATATAATTCCTTCTTCATTAATGCCCCAATCCCTCTCATTTTTATATATACGAAAACCATTCTCCTCGAGAAATTTAAAAACTTTTATATTGTCTATAACAAAAGTTTTTTGTTTTATTAAGAGATTAATATATTTCTTATTTCTTTGCCTTTTTAATATATCTCTTATAGCTCGTTCGATACCGGAGGAAGATCTTATATTTTCTAAACAGATTGAACATTCTTTCCATGATGAAAGTTCATGAGGATGTATTGAATAAAGAGAAGAAAATTCAATAGAAGAAAATTCAAGTTCTCTTTCTAACATCACATCTACTATTCCTTTGTAAATAATTAGTGGTATATTTTGTAAACTAATAATATTTTTGTAAGCGCCGTTTTTGTTTGAGATAATTGCGGATTTACAAAGTTTTTCTAAGCTAGGTAATAAACTCGTTGTATAAATTTCTTTTTCCTTATTTATAGAATATTCAAGAGGGCTAGAGATTATGAATGATTTTCCATAAAGACAATTTTCTCTGAACGGATAATAATCAAATACTAATCTCCCTAAATGAATACTTATTTTAGGTGTATATAATGGATCACAAATTATATAATTACTACAATAAAGAGAATTTTCAATGACACTCCATTTTGGCGGAAAAATTAGTTTATAATATGCTATATTAAATATATCTTTAAAGAAAAATTCAACCCCGAATCCATTGGAGTAAAGGTAATCTTTTACCTTTTCATTATTTATAGGAAATAATCTGTTCCGGGCCCTTTTTAATGTATTTCTTTTTTCATATTTTTGAAAAATTATTTGTGTCTCATGATTCATCCAATCCTCAAATACTTGTTTTAAATGTAAATAATCATGCCCTGCGGGTTTTAAAAATCTAGTTTCTTTAAAGATAAAATTGAAAATATTTTCTCTTTCTGACATTATAAATTGAGGAGGGTGATACATAAATAGCTTAATTCTTTTCTAAACTATATAATATATATAAAAAAAAAATTTAAAAGAATTTAATGTTCTACCAGCGTTTCTTTTTTCCCATTGTACACATTTTTCGATCATGGCATGTTTATTAAAAAAGATGGATTCGTCCCAACCGTTTATAATCAACATAGAAGGAAACATTGGAAGTGGAAAATCAACTTTGATTTCCTATTTAAAGGAAAAACTTTCTCCAACATATTTTGAATTTGTTTGTGAACCTCTTGGAATTTGGGGAAATCTTTTAAATTTAATGTATGTGGGCTTCTATTTTTCAATTTATGATTTTAATTTCATTTATGCCGACATATTTTAATATGTATATGAAAAATATGAACAAGAACAAACGTATTATTATAATGGAAAGATCAGTACATAGTGGATTGTGTTTTGTCGACTCATTAAATCGAGAAGAAAAAATATCTGATACAGAAAAGACAATTTACGAACGCGCCTATGAACAACTAAAACCATATTGCCATTCAAACTTAAATGTTTATTTGAAATGTCAACCCAAAATTTGTTTTCAACGAATAGTAAAAAGACAAAGAAAGGGCGAACAAAATATATCATTATTATATTTAAATAATTTACACGAATGTCATGAAAATTGGTTATCTTCAAATTCTACTACAGTTGAAATACTAAATCATAATGATAATATAGATATTGTGGGGATGAAATTGGTTAATATTTTAAAAAAACATCAAGAATATCCAAACATAAATAATATTTTAGCTGATACCAGAAAAATATTTTGTAAATAAAATGTGTAAAACCTTAGAGTTTCAAAGTATCTATAATTTCAGAGTTCTTATTTAAGAATTCTATAATATTTTCTTGTTTCTGGAGATCTTTAAATAGCATTGATAGAGATAAACGTTGTTGTTGATTATCGGCAATATTCTCTTTATTATAAGCTCTAATTATCTGCAGTAACATATTATACCATTTTCTTCTTGTGGGTATATCGGTGGTTGGTGTATTATTGACAGTGACAGTTGTATAAATTTCAGAATAGTTTTTTGTATTATTGGAAGTAATATCTTTTACTAGTAGTAAATTACTACACATATTTATAACTGTTACTATACCATAAAATGCGGGATAAATAAGCATATTTTCTCTTGACAGCCTTTTACGTTTATTAGTTTGTTGTCTCTTTATTTTTCTATTAAAAGGTATAACGAAATATTTATTAGAGTAATAAGTCTTTATTTTCTCACTCCCCTTGGTATAGTTAAATGGGTCAGATAAATTATCCTCTACATAAGAACTAGTCGGCATTACATTAATAATTTTTGGTAGAGATGGAGATTGTGATAACGGTGATGATGGTGGTGGTGGTAGTAGTGGTAGTATAGTGCTTCTTGTTTTCATTATTTTATTGGGTATAATTAATGTTGGTGGAAATTGCGAAAAGTCGTCTCTTTTTTGTTTTTTTTGTCTCCTTAAAGGAGTTTGGGGAGGAAGAATAAATGCTTTTTCTGAAGGAATATATAATCCCCCAAAATCAATGAACTTTACCTTCAATGGCGTTGAAGATAAGTTAATGAACACATTATAAGGATGTATATCGTAATATGTACCACCCAAACAATCTCGAGCAATTTGTAATTGAATACGAATTAATTCTCTAGCGACTTGATTTAAGAACTGCTTACGTTTATACATAAGAGAATAGGTTTTCACTGCCTTTTTTAAAATGACCCAATCAGGAGGGTGTAAATACTCCATATCTATAAAACTTAAGTGTGTGTCATTAGTGAATCTTGTTTTATACTTTATTTCATTAACACTCAAAGGAACATATGGCGAACTTTTTTCGCTTATTATTTCACCGCTGGGATTATGTAATACTTTGGATATGCTATGATTTTTAATTGCGCGATACATTTGAACGAATATTTCTTTACATAAAGTAGATGATAGTCGACTAACATTATATAATTCACGTAACTGATCTTTTTCATCGTAGAAATATTTTCTTGCAACTAAATGAGTTCCCCGAAATTGTTTAGTTAGTTCTGAGTTTTTCTTTAAAAATTCAGTTGTCCAGGGATAATAACGCCGGAATTTTTTCCATTTTCTTGGAAGATGCGGATCTAAAATTTCTTTCATAGGAACTGTTACAATCTTTACTTTACCATAGGAACCGGAACCTAAATGTTTAATTTCATTTCCTAAGGAAAAAGAACATTTTTTTCCTTTCTGTTTTTTTAATCGTTCACGAATTAGAGTAGAGTCCGAGGAGTCCTTTTTTGCAACAAAACTTATTTCTGGAAGGGAAAATGGTAATGTGTTATTCAGCATATTTGTGGTAGTAGTAGTATTGATATTTTTAGTGCTTATGAGAGTAGTATTCTTAACCATTATATAGTTTATATATATTTTTTTATTTTTTAAATGTTTTTTATAAATTAAAAAGTAATGTAAAATTGTTTGCTCCCTCCGTAGTATTATAAAACCTAACCACCAACCCAGTTCCGGTGTGGTCACACAGTGGCTTTAGTATAAATATGGTCCCATCCCACCACCACTTTACACATAAAAGCCCTGCTCCGTGGTAGTGTGGTGTAATATTGTAGGTAGGTATATAATAATATAAGTTTTATTTGTAAATTAAGATTGCTAAAATGTATTATTAAAGTTTGTTTACAGTATAATAAAACTTTTCAGGTAACATGGAGAATCAATTTAAGGAAAAGGATGCCATTCCTCTTCAACTGCCCCCTACAGAAATAGCAGCTGACTCTGTTACTACTGTTGAACAGAGCTCTGACACTGGTGGTGATGTTACGTACTCGGACACTGGTGCTACTGCTGCTGCTGCTGCTGCTGAACAGAGCTCTGAGGGTGGTGCCGTTGCTGATTCAGGAACTGGTGATAAGAGCTCTGATACTGGTGGTGCTGTGCTGCTGCTGAACAGAGCTTTGAGGGTGGTGCCGTTGCTGACTCAGGAACTGCTGAAAAGAGCTCTGATATTGGTGGTGCTGTTGCTGACTCGGATATTGGTGGTGGTGATGATGCTGTAAATTATTTCACCCTCCCCAACTCTGAATTTTATGAAAAAATAATGGAGAAGAGAAAAAAAAAAAAAAGGTTCTTGCTGAAAATCTACCCCTATGTGGAAATTCTACTTTTGAACAAATTACTAACGCTACTGGTGTATCTGTACCTGTTGATACAGATGACTGCGTGAACGGGTGGCACAATTAGGCCCAATACATCAGGTCCAGATAAGGTAATTCTCTCAGTTGTACTAATGTTAAAGTATGTATGGAGAAGAAATACATTTTTTTTAATTTTATTTAACTGTAATCTGTAATAATAATTGTAATATTATTAATTAAAAAATTGAAGAAAGCCTTTCTTATATTTTACCTACCATGATTAATAGTTTTTTATTGTATGAAAATAATTTGAGGCAATTACATACTCCTGAAGTATACATTCACAACTTCTCACACTAATAAATTTTTTGTTTTTAGTATTAGATGCAACAATACTAGCCATAACAGGCATTTTATTAATTTTTACAACAGAACTAACTTTATAAATCCTATTACCCATGTTGTCAAATTTCTCAGTTGGATGTCCATAAATATATTCACCAAAACTGTTGTAAGATAAAATGTTAAATTCTCTAAGTTTATGATAATTTAATCCTGGATAACGCAAATAGGTTAAACATAAATTTAAATATGTATCTTGAAGTAAAGGTGCATTAAATACCTCTTCAAGATGAGAAACAAAAATGGAAAATCCATTTATATGGACATCCTTTAATATTGACCAAACTTGGGAATAAGGCTGATATGGAGGAGGGGGTAGTTGATAGGGAGGAGGAGGTTGATGGGGAGGAAAATTTCTACCTTCTTCAATTAATTTGAATATCTCAGTCTGCTGCTGTTGCTGTTGTTTTTTCTTTTCATTTTCCTTTTCTTGTTCTTGTCGTTTCTTTTCCTCCTCTTCTTGTTCTTGTCGTTTCTTTTCTTCCTCTTGTTCTTGTTCTTGTCGTTTCGTTTCCTCTTCATCTTGAAACAATTGCTGCTGATACTGTAGTTGCTGCTGTTGTTGCCGCTGTTGTAAAAAAAAATGCTGAAAATCATACATATCCAGCTGATGATAATTTTCCTGTTCCTCTTCTTGTTCCTGTTCATTAACAGTATGTGGATTCTCCATTATTATTAGGATATTATAAGGTGGTCGGTCACTAAATATACACTTATGGGCGGGCTGCGGGATTCTTAGCTCGCTTGCTGTGTGTTGCTTAGTAAAGAATGTCAACGAGACGCACATCAAATATACTCAAAGGAGGTGACAGAATTGATTTTTTCTCTAACATAGGTAAATTTGATTGTTCCTCAATTTGTTTATCATCTATAACACAACAAGTATTATTTCTACAAAAAATAATAAATTGAGGAATTAGTAATTGTTGTAAGAGAAGTGATTGACGGAAAACATTTTTTAACATAAGTAATATACATTTTTCTTTACTAGGAAATGGGAGAGGAGGTTTAGGATTTTTACTGAACCTGAAAAAAATTTTGCTACTAATAGACAAAAGTGATTGAAATTTTATGGGACATATTAATGTTTGAATATCTATATACCATATAATGTGATATTGAAAAAGGGAATATATTCGTTTTTCAATATCTTCTAAACATAGGGTATCAAAGTAATCTTTCTGTTTAAAATCATTTATAGGGTAAACAGATGATGTATATGTAATTAGAGGATATTTCTGTTCAACGATAATAGAAAAAGTATCAGGATAATTACTATAAAATATCTTGCTACTCATTTTTTTATTTTTTTTATTTTATACATTCATCACAATAATGATGGGTTTCTATTAATTCATCAGCAAGTCTACAATAGGTTGAAGCTTGTAATAGCCGCAAGTTTTTGCATTTTTTCCCACATTTATAACAACTGTTATGTTTTTTAGTAATTATAACATCGATAATGGATTCGTCAATATCTGAATTAATAGATAAATTGTCATTCAAAAGTGAATACCTCCAAAGCTTTACCTGTGTTTCAAAATTTTGCTGTTTCGGATTTTCCAAATCTTTACCAAAATAATCCGATACATACCCCATTAGTGGTTTAATATACGAATCTACTAAATCTAATATTCCATTACCACAATAAAAGTTCTCATAGTATATTAAATTGTTTTGTGGATTGCTGCATGTTGCCGCTGTCATTATTTTTTTATCAAATAATTTATAAAAACTTTCTTATAAACTAACTTTCTTTTTTTTTATTCCAATTTGTTAAAATATATTTAATACAATTCCGTATATCATCCCCTTTTTGTTTATTTAAACGTATATAAAGAATTTTAAGATTAATTTGTTCTGCTAACTCTTTTTTTTTTAAATCACGATTAATTTGTGTAATATCAGTAAAATGTGTTGGTCCTTGAATTTCTATCCCTAAAAATATTTCTGGGAAATATAAATCAATTTCGAAATGTTTATTGTAATTAAATAAACCGCGCCTATTAACCTCAATGATTGGTAGTTTGTTAGTTTGTTTATTCAATTCTTTAATAATTCGTTTATACATTTCAATCTCACTTTTACTTTTAAAATACATATTTTTTTTAAAGTGTAAAGAGTAAAACTGTAAAACAAAGTAACTATTACTAATAATTAATATACTATAATGGAATTAACAACAATTGACAATTTTCTCAAACAATATGAACGAATTAGTTGGTATAAGAATTTTGACGACGACAAAAATGATGAACTTTACAACCTTGATGTAATATGTAATCTAATTAATAATATTGAGACTCGACAAAAAAAAGTCCTCTTAGACGAAGAAGTACTTCATAAGACGCATACTCCAATAAGCCAGACTCAATCGACAATGGAATTCAGTAAACCCTCAAACTCTAATGTTACTGTAATGGATCCTAGTGGTGATAGAGATAACTGTAAAGAAATCAATCTTTTGAAGAAATTTGATTTTCAACGCATCAATAATATCTTAGGATCTTTTAATATTATTACACGGCCACAAAATAGAAGCCTGCCACAAAATAGAGGTACTGTAAAAAAAGAAAAAAAGGTTGTTAAACCAACAACAGAAACTGAGGAGGAGGAAAATATTCAAACACTCAACGAATGTGTTCTTGTAACATTTATTAATCCTGAAAAAGAACTCAAACTAAATTCTCGTCTGCATGCCTCTGTAAAAGAATTAACCTCTTTAACCACAGCAACTATAGCCGTATCATCAAGAATGGTGCCCTATTCCAATAATGAGACGCCTTTTACTATAGAAAATACGGCAATATATATTGATTATGCTTTTGATGACAGTTCAATAACTCACACTCCAAATAGATTTCTATTTGTTCCCTTTAATAGAAATGATCAATTATTTGTTCCTTTTTGCGAGTGGAAACAAAAGAGTGGTGATTATACACCAGTATCTTCCCATACATTGGAGTTGATGCATAATATTATAAAAACCTCTAAATTAATAATGGTGGATTGTGGTTCATACTTCAGAGAAGTTGATATTATGTCGATTATACAATTTTTGATATCCCCCAAAATTACAATTGACAATGATGACACTAGCAAAGCGAAATATTTAATCTGGAGTAAAAAAATTACCAATAGCAAATTGGCATTGAACAACATTAAACTTTTTTACCAAAAGTTATTTTCTAAATCCACCACCCCCGAATGGAAACAATTTCAAGAAAAATGTCAATTGGAAAACAAAGTGACGTCAATTAGAAAAATGATGAAGAAATACCCAGTCAAGCAATATCCTCATATCAATAGTTTTATTGAAAATAAAATCGGGGAATTAACATTAGGACATGATCGTTGGTTCAACGATCTCATTAGTATTGTTCCTACTGTAAAGCATCCGGAATCTTTAAATATTGCCACTGATACTACATATAATATTAAAATAACTACATCTTCATGGGTCCATGAAATTGGAACTCATTTTGTTCGTTTTTCACTGTCTACCAATACAATTGGCATTAACAACAACAAAATCTCAGTTACATTTCCAGAAGATGTTGAGTCTTCTCTTATTGAGGCGGTATTCGCTGACATATTTCAATTTGAAAAAAAAAACATGGTGTTCTAAAGTTAGGTTTGTATTAAAAAAATATTCTGATAGTAATAGACAATATTTTAAATCTTTTACTCATTCTTTTATTATGAAAAATATAACAAATATAAGATTTTCTGATGATGAACTGAGTTGTGATTTTATTATGTAAAAATGTGTTATTTTTATTAAATATTCTGAATTGTATTGTATTATTTTTTTAATATTCTCATTTTTTAAGTTTCTTTTATTAGTTATTAGGTTTAATGATACCAATAAAATTTGCAATTATTATTTATTGGATTATAAGATTTGGATATTACAAGTATTGAAATATTATTGAGGAGATACCCTATCAAAGAATTATTGTGTGGTGCACTTAATCCCTAATCGCTTGACAACAGTAATCAAGCGATCCTTGTTCTTGAATAGCATTTGAAACAGATGCACTTGCCTCCTCAGGGTGTTTACCTCCTCTGTAAGTTTAATTAGGTCAGCCATACTGCCAAAGCAAAAAATTCTGTACCGGCTCTAAGCCAGCAGCACTTTGGTGCAAAACGGGAATTTTCTTATACACCGGCTCTAAGCCAGCAGCACTTTTCTCGGAGTCCGGTAGTGATCGCTTATGGGAGGCTGTGGTAGACGATGCAGTAGCACTACCTATATTCTGGCAGAATTTGAGGACCTCTTTCTGTATTCCCGTAGCATCTCCTCCCAGCTTATTTGGGACACTATTCTGGTTTACCTCTAAGGTCTTGGGTTTATTGAGACAGGGTGGTATAATCGTTGTTATCACGGGCATAGAGGCGACCAGAGTAGATACCCTTCCCAGGTTGAGAGCGATTGTGTCGACCGATGAGTTTTTTGGGCCGCCAATATCCGGAATACGCACAAGAGATCTGACTAGATCACCCTCATCATGTGGGGCAACCATAATTGTTCTGATTGATTGTTTTGGGTTGTTCAGACCAGTCTGAAATATAAAATATTAATTTAGTATTATACTGCACGACGCACTGCATTATAATATCACCAATACAAAACTTTTAAAAATAGCAGAATACACAACTTTTAAAAATAGCAGTGAAACTAACCGGCTTAGTTTGTTTATACCCTTTTTGTGTATGTCTTCTCAACTGTTAATCCATTCTTTATATCCGTACACTGTTGCACCATCACACTCCCACAACTTTAAGAACGTAACCGTAACGTTCTTAGTCCCGCCCATCCTAGCCCAACCCCTCCTCCATCTCATCCTTTCTCCCTCCCTCCCTCCCTCCCTCCCTCAATTGTAAAATATCATTATACACGCGCAACTTGTAAACTAAACAGAAACAGGACAGAAATAATAAATTTTTGAAGATTACAAATTTTATATTTTATAATTGGGATGGAGGAATACAATGATGATGATGATAATGATGATGATATTAATAAGATCACACACTGTTATAATATAATAATTCTTGCGGGCATTCCATTTCTATCTCTTTCCACACTCTTGTATTGTAATAACGATGTAGAATCATAGTGTCATATGTTAATTGATTAAAAATTTCATAAGATTTTTTACGAGTACAGTCGTCATCTCCAAAAATATAATTGAACAATTCATCATCCCATTTCTCAATATATTCTTCAATATTTCCGTCAACTAATTGATAATTTAACCAATCTCGTATTTTTTCTTTATTACGGACTGAGAGAAGTCCTCCTTTTATAAGTTTCTTCACATCATCTATGAAATCAGGTTTACATAGTTTTTTCACAAGAATGTATATTTCAAACTCACACATTATATTAGACTTCAACTTCATTGTACCCTGTTTGGAAAGGTATAATTTTTTTCTACACACACGCACGTACTTTTATATTAATAAAATAATAAAAAATAAATATAGGACAAGGAGGAAGATTAAATTGTAATGTATGTATATTTTTATTAAGTACATTTCTCATAAAGCATTTTTTATGACATATCCACATTAGGGGTTACGGGGTTACTCCTTGGGATAAACACTCCTTCCAATGCAAAGTATTGTAATAACGATGCAAGACCAATCTGTCATAGTAGTATTGCCATAAAAATGGTAGACATTTATGTGTGCCATCGTCTTCTCCTAAAATATAATCGAACAATTTATCATTCCATTCCTCAATATATTCTTCAATCTTACTGTCGTCGTCAACTTCTTGATATTTTAACCACTCTCGTATTAGTTCTTTATTACCGGCGGAGAGAGGTACGGGGGGGTACCATTTTTGGGAAAATATTTTTATCTACATAATTTTTAAAATCCAATTTACTCATATTATAAATGTCGTGAAATATCTGTACATCCAAATTCTCTAATATAGGCATTATTTCTGATGTGGGATGGGATTTGTAACATCAAAGTATGAATTCATTTCTACTTACGATATCCTTTTATAAACCCTCAATAAATAAAAATAATAAGTTTTTGTTATTCCATTTATCAAATGAATGAAACTGAAACAAATAATCTCTTGAAACGATATCTTGATAATCCATTACAAAATAAAAAATTGTTAGAATATTATAGAAAAAGAAAAAAGAAAAAAAGTAAAAAAAACTATGCGATGAAGCTAAATGGAATACTAATTTATTTTCAGCACTTCCCTTTAAACCTTTTTTTGTAAAACATGTTATATTCTTTATATGAAAATATCACAAATAATGACAACAATGCTAATCAAAACAATAATTCTATCAATTTTCTAAAAAATTATTTGTATAATGTAAAAAATAATGGTATATTTCTAAATAAAGCTTTTATGGAAACATTATGTCTAAAATGTGATAATACTCCTCCAATAAATATGGGAATCAAACAAACAAACAAGGAGGAAGATTAAATTGTAATGTATGTATATTATTAAGTACATTTCTCATAAAGCATTTTTTATGACATATCCACATTAGGGGTTACGGAGTTACTCCTTGGGATAAACACTTCCTCTTCCAAAACAAAGTATTGTAATAACGATGCAAGACCAATTGGTCAAGGTAGAGTTGCCATAAAAATGGTAGACATTTATGTGCATGGTCGTCTTCTCCTAAAATATAATCGAACAATTCATCATCCCATTCCTCAATATATTCTTCAATCTTACTGTTGTCGTCAACTTCAACTTCTTGATATTTTAACCACTCTCGTATTATTTCTTTATTACCGGCGGAGAGAGGTACCATTTTTGGGAATCTACATAATTTTTAAAATCAAATTTACTCATATTATAAACGTAGTGAAATATCTGTACATCCTTCTCTAATATAGGCATTATTTCTGATGTGGGATGGGATTTGTAACATCAAAGTATGAATTAATTTCTACGCACGATATCCTTTTTATAAACCCTCAATAAATAAAAATAATAAGTTTTTGTTATTCCATTTATCAAATGAATGAAACTGAAACAAATAATCTCTTGAAACGATATCTTAATAATCCATTACAAAATAAAAAATTGCTAGAATATTATAGAAAAAGAAAAAAGAAAAAAAGTAAAAAAAAACAATGCGATGAAGCTAAATGGAATACTAATTTATTTTCAGCACTTCCCTTTAAACCTTTTTTTTGTAAAACATGTTATAATCTTTATGAAAATATCACAAATAATGACAACAATGCCAATAACACCATTTATTCTATAAATTTTCTAAAAAATTATTTGTATAATGTAAAAAATAATGGTATATTTCTAAATAAAGCTTCTCATGAAGCTTTTATGGGAACATTATGTCTAAAATGTGATAATACTCCTCCAGTATCCTCTGTCTTAATTTATATTCATAAATCGTATAAACATAGCCTATAATATACTCCAATGAAGCACGTGAAGAGTGCTATCTCCATGAATTGTAAACGGGGGAAACAATCGCTGTATATTCCCAACATATTATATTTGATTGTCCCATTTGTTTAGAAGAAAAACAAGGAAACCCCGTTATTTTTTCTTGTGGTCATTGTCTCTGTAAGAATTGTTACAGTACATTCTTACAAAACCGCAAAATTTCAGAAAACCAACTTAAATGTATGCTGTGTAGAGTATGTGTTATAGTTCGTGCTCCATCTGGTATAATTTATTAAGGTGAGAATTGTTAATATTCCCCCAAAAACATATAATTCATGCTCCATCCGGTTTCCGGTTTCAATTTATTAAGGATCTTAAAACTTCTTTATGACATTTAACACTTTCAGTTAGAAATATATAACTTCGTCGATGATCAACCATGTTACGATTTATCTTCAATAGTTTTTGTACTGAAATTTGGTTTTCACATAAAATAATTAATGGTGAAAATATGTGTGGTTGTTGTTTAATTCTCATATCTAAAATTAGTTTTAAAAAAAGAACACCATCTTTTTGAGATATGTCTATTGCCAAAGAAATAGAATTGAAATTTAGATAGGGGTTTAAAAATGATGTATTATTAGTATAATCAATAATATTATTAATTCCATTATAAATATAAAGAAAAGAAATATTATTTTCTTGATTATTTTGGGTAATTTTAAGATGTTCCATTTTCGAAAGAACTTGTAAGGATTCTTGTTCTATATATGGTATTTTCTCTAGCATGTGGTTCAGTGCTAATATCACAGATTCCTCTAGAAGAGAAATGGGTGTTTTGTGAATTGAAAGCAGCCTTAGTAAAGTCAGAGATTTGTTGATTGTTAACTTGGTGGTCAATACCGTAGAATTTTCCATTAATAATATATAAATTTACAGCGAAAGTAGAAAAACATTTGGGACACGTTGTCACCGTTTCTTTGTGGTCGTCGTCGTATTTAGTTTCTAACCAAGAATAAAAACCCATACAGTGTAAACAATAAAATAAAGGTAGTGTATTTGTTAAGGTATCCATTTTTTTTTGTTAATTTGCTTTTTTTAATATGATTTTTACTATAAATACAATGATGAGGTACTTTAATTATTATTAATAAACTACACACAGACAGATTACGATATCAAGATGTTGAACAGACAAATTAAGACAACTAAACAAATACCTGAACAAAACAACTTAGTCAGTGGTGCTCCTTCTCCTCAACATAAACGTTTTCTGGATAAAAAGTCATCTCAAATTCCAATTCCTAAGAGACAATCATCTTTTTATCACCGCCCATCATCACCAGCATCATCAGTAGCATCTACAGCAGCAACAGCAGCAATTAATCTTACATCTCTAACTAGAAATACGTCAGTTTATTATAATGAAGAAGTGATTCCAAAGTCTTCAATTTATTTTAGTACAATGGAAATAAATAATAAAAAAGAAGTAATTAGTATAATAGAGACTGTCCTATCTGATGTTACCTTCAACAACAACAACGACGACTCCTACAATAATTTGTATAGTGGTTTACCCAATGAACTACATCACCTAAATTCTATGATGACAGTTCGAGAAAATCAATTGAAAAATAAAATATATATGGATTCTATATTATCTCAATTTACTAAAAAATGTAGCGACCAAAATAATTATCAACCTTCTTTAAAATTAAAGATTTCACAAATGGGAACTGTAAATAAAATGAAAAGATATATTATTGTCGATAGTTCTCTTAGAGAATTAAATGTTCATTTATTGGAAGTAAAGTGTCGTCTTTTTTCGGGAGGTGGACATTATAAAGAAGTGGTGAATAAAATTTCTAATATAGAATTCGACGATGATATTAATAAAATTATACAACTGAAGTTAATTGATCCATTAATTAAAGAATTAACCGACATTCACGGTGAAAATTTAATACAACCCACCAAATGGAGTGTTTCAATGTACGCAGATCCTCATAGAAACAAGAAATGTCCTCTCCCATGTAAGGATATCCTATCTAACAAAGACCCACAATATCAAGACGAATGCCTAATGAGCCGCATTAATTTGGGAGTACATTTTTTTCCTTTTATAAAGACTACTACCACCACCACCACCACCACCACCACCACCACCACCACCACCTCAGCCTCTGTTGATGTAGAAATGAACTGAAAATTATCAATAATACTCCATTGGGTGGTTTAGTACTTAAACCCAATGGAAAATCCGTATATGGTATAGGATCCAATTTAGTAAATATCGATTCAGAAACATTTGTAGATACTCAAAAACAAAATACTTTTCCTGTTATTGCTTTAATTTCATTTGGTTTAAATTGCATTGGAGTTCATGAGGGTAATTTAATATTATATTTGTCCTATTTAAATAGTGTATATTATTCAGATGTGTCTATGGATAATATTTCAACAGCATCACAGCAAATAAGACAAATACTTAAAACATCCAAAGATATCAGGAGAGCTATAAGTAAAAAGTATGCTGTAACTATAAGTAAACTTATTAGAGAATACAAAGAGACAAATAATGATTGTTTTTATAGAGGGTTTAAAAGGGAAACTGCCAACCTGTTGGAAAGGGAAACAGATGTTTGTGAATTTGAAGAAACAGAAGGAGAATTTGAGAATATTAATCAAAGAAATAATTATGAAGTTGCTGAGGATGAGGAAGAAGAAGCTGAGAATGAGGAGGAGGAGGAAGATGAGTAGTGTGAAGAATTATTATTATATAAAAATGAATTATAATAATGACACGTATTTTAAATTCTTAAATATTTAAAAAAAAAAAAAACTTGCATCAATTAAGATTTATTTATTATATATTTGATAGGCTAAGACTTTTATGTTTTAATATTTCAACAGAAATAAAATTAATGTCTATTTATACTTTAGAGTTTCAAAATGTTGCCCATTTTATAAAAACATATAATCATTTAAAGTTTTTAAATTATCTAGCAACACATGATACTCCAGTTTATGTGGTAACTCACGATAATAATAAAAATAATAATAAAAATCTTATGACTATTACTAAAGATGCATATTTTCATTTGGTTGCAATAAAATACATAATAAGTTTCATTTTAAATTTTGAAAATCATTTATTAGAATATTTACAATTACTAAAACATAAATTATCTATAATAATACAGAGTATGAATCATTTTGTAA
>NW_024718554.1:0-2731 GCF_018991925.1 Homarus americanus
CACACACACACATACCCTACAGCTGTGACCTCCTGGGGGACACACACAAACACTCATGCCCTACAACCCTGACCTCCTGGGCGACTCACACACACATGCCCTACAACATAGACCTTTAGGGGACACACACACATGCCCTACAGCCCTGACCTTCTAAGGAACAGACATACATGCCCTACAACCCTGACCCCTGGGGGACACACACACACATGCCTTGCAGCCCTGACCTCCTAAGGGACACACACACATGCCCTACAACCCTGACCCCTGGGGGACACACACACATGCCCTACAGCCCTGACCTCTTAAGGGACACACACATGCCCTACAAAACTGACCTACTGGGGAAACACACACACACACATGCCCTACAACCCTGACCTCCTGGTCGACACACACACATGCTCTACAGCCCTGACCTCCTGCGGGACAGACACACATGCTCTACAGCCCTGACCTCCTGCGGGACAGACACACATGCCGTACCGCCCTGACGTCCTGGTGGACGCACAAACATGCCTTACAACCCTGACCCCCGGGGAACACACACACATGCCCTACAACCCTGACCTACTTGGGGACACACACATACATGCCCTACAACCCTGATCTCCTGGGGGACACACACATGCCCAACAGCCCTGACCTCCTGGGCGACACACACATGCTCTACAGCCCTGACCTCCTGGGGGACAGACACACATGCCGTACCACCCTGACGTCCTGGTGGACGCACAAACATGCCTTACAACCCTGACCCCCGGGGAACACACACACATGCCCTACATCCCTGACCTCCTAAGGGACACACACACAAGCCCTACAACCCTGACCTACTTGGGGACACACACACACATGCCTTACAGCCCTGACCTCCGAGGGAAAACAAACATGCCCTACAGCCCTGACTTTCTGGGGAATAAAAACATGCCTCACAGCCCTGACCTCCTGGGGACACACACAAATATGCCTTACAGCCCTTACCTCCGAGGGAAAACAAACATGCCCTACAGCCCTGACCTTCTGGTGGACACACACATGCCCTACAGCCCTGACCACCTGGGGCTACACACATGCCCTACAGCCCTGACCTTCTGGAGGACACACACATCATGCCCTACAGCCCTGACCTTCTGGGGAATAAAACCATGCCCTACAGCCCTGACTTCCTGGGGTAAAAAAACATGCCCTACATCCCTGACCTCCTGGGGGACACACACATGCCCTACAACCCTGACCTCCTGAGGTTACTACACAACCATGCCCTGCAACCCTGACCTCCTGGGGAACACACACACATGCCTTACAAGGCTGACCTCCTGGGGGCACACACAAACATGCCTTACAGCCCTGACCTCCGAGGGAAAACAAACATGCCCTACAGCCCTGACCTCTTAGGGGACACAAACACGCCCTACTGAGTTGCCTATGGAACTACTAAATATATCATGGGTTGTAGAATATAATGTGATCATCAGAATGTGTAAAATTATTATAGAAACTTAGTTGTATTTAAAAATGCTTACCTACTCCCCCCGCAAGTGGGTACGGTGAAGGGGCATATTATGATGCGTCTAATAGTGGCGTTGTATAACGTCATTGATCTTTGGTCAATGAAATACTAAAGAATGGAAGAATGGAATGCAAAACAAGCTATACTCAGCCAAGGAGAAGTAGAGTATAAGATATATGCATGAAAATGTATAGTGAGGCCACTATACTCAGTATACTAGCTCATCGTCCTCGTGCAGCAGACCCTGGAGGGTCAATTATTGTTATTTATCGTCAAATATTTCTCTCGTCATTTTTTTTTCTAAACGGATCTACGCGATTCACGTGGGTCGCCTAAAACGATGGAAAAATCCGGAACACCGAAGAAAAAAAAGAACGGAAAAATCACATCCCCGCACTGTATATATTGTATTCTGCTAAATCATCATCATCATCATCATCATCATCATCATCATCATCATCATCATCATCATCATCATCATCATCATCATCATCATCATCATCATCATCATCATCATCATCATCATCATCATCATCATCATCATCATCATCATCATCATCATCATCATCATCATCATCATCATCATCATCATCATCATCATCGTGTCATCATCATCATCATCATCATCATCATCATCATCATCATCATCATCATCATCATCATCATCATCATCATCATCATCATCATCATCATCATCGTAAATAATGTCATGTATCGTAATATCATCATCATCATCATCTGTCATCATCATCATCATCATCATCATCATCATCATCATCATCATCATCATCATCATCATCATCATGTCATCATCATCATCATCATCATCATCATCATCATCATCATCATCATGTCATCATCATCATCATCATCATCATCATCATCATCATCTCATCATCATCATCATCATCATCATCATCATCATCATCATCATCATCATCATCATCATCATCATCATCATCATCATCATCATCATCACCATCATCATCATCATCATCATCATCACCATTAATATCACTATCTCCATCATCATCATCATCATTAATATCACTATCACCACGACCATCATCATCATCATCATCATCATCATAATCATCATCACCATTAATATCACTATCACCACCACCATCGTCATCATCATCATCATCATCATCATCATCATAATCATCATCACCATTAATATCACTATCACCGCCACCATTATCATCATCATCATCA
>NW_024718555.1:0-10752 GCF_018991925.1 Homarus americanus
AAAATAAAATAAAATAAATTGTTTACATGAAATAGGCGTGCTGCAAACAAGAAATGAAGCCCAAACACACTCCAGGTATGTCACTTTGCAGTGGGTGTGAAACTACTCCACGCAGAATTTATTTATTTATTTATTTATTATGTTTCGATTTAGTCCTGTTTCTACGCCAATAGAGAATGCAGATTATTATAATTTTTTTATTATTTCCCTCTCAATACATCACTGTCGTTAACTGTCTCTTTAACATGTAACTGTGGCTCCGATGGAGCCGATTAAGTTGTAGTAGTGGGATGGCGTGTTTGTTGTGCACAAGTAACCTCTTACTTGGAAGAGGTGTACTTGGTGACAGCCTTGGTGCCCTCAGACACGGCATGCTTGGCCAGTTCACCGGGCAGCAAGAGTCGGACAGCTGTCTGGATTTCCCGACTTGTAATGGTGGAGCGTTTGTTGTAGTGCGCCAGGCGGGAAGCCTCGGCAGCGATGCGCTCGAAGATGTCGTTCACGACAGAGTTCATGATGGACATAGCTTTGGAGGAGACTCCTGTGTCGGGGTGCACTTGCTTCAGTACCTTGTAGATGTAGATGCTGTAGCTTTCCTTCCTCCTGCGCTTCTTCTTCTTGTCACCCTTGGCAATGGCCTGCTGGGCCTTTCCAGCCTTCTTGGCAGCCTTTCCGGAAGTTTTGGGAGGCATGGCGGCACAGTTACTCGTGGCGCGGAGCGAGAGAATTGAAAACTGGCCCGACTAACTTTTCCTTATATACCGAGCGGGCCGCTCAGGATCAGACTGGCTGCAGCTACGGCTCTCTTACATTGGTTGGGTCCGCGAGACGG
This sequence comes from Homarus americanus, assembly GCF_018991925.1. Classification (NCBI taxonomy): domain Eukaryota; kingdom Metazoa; phylum Arthropoda; class Malacostraca; order Decapoda; family Nephropidae; genus Homarus; species Homarus americanus. The sequence continues at coordinate 833 of NW_024718555.1, forward strand.
CCACCTGGCCTGATCCTGAGCTTGGTATAAAAGACCAAGGTGGCGGGCGGAAATTTAACTCCTATCGCGAAAAGCAGCAGCAGCAACATGTCAGGACGCGGCAAGGGAGGCAAGGTGAAGGGCAAGTCAAAGTCCCGTTCTAGCAGGGCCGGACTCCAGTTCCCCGTGGGTAGGATCCACCGTCTCTTGCGTAAAGGCAACTATGCTGAGCGTGTTGGTGCAGGTGCCCCTGTGTACCTTGCAGCCGTCATGGAGTACCTGGCAGCAGAAGTGCTCGAGCTGGCCGGTAACGCCGCCCGCGACAACAAGAAGACCCGCATTATCCCGCGTCATCTTCAGCTTGCCATTCGCAATGACGAGGAGCTGAACAAGCTCCTATCTGGAGTCACCATTGCCCAAGGGGGTGTCCTTCCTAACATCCAAGCTGTGCTCCTCCCCAAGAAGACAGAGAAGAAATAAGAACCCAAGGTTCGTTCACACAAGACAACCTAACCAAACAGGCTCCTTTCGGAGCCACAGGATATCACTTAAAGAGAGAAATATACGACATCAACGTTTTGCAGGATAACACTCTATTTTACGTGTAATTAGCATAGTATTGTGGAAATAGAGTGAAATTGATTTTGAATGTTGTAGATGTGAAGGGTTACTGCGGGGGCCTGGGGTGGGGGACTTAAACGGGACTTAGAAGGGCGCAGAAGCAGCAGCAGCAGCAAGGGAGGCGACCTTATTTTCACTCTGGTTCATTGACAGTACACATTTACCAGCAGCATATATAGGTCAGTGGCTCACATACATTGGTGTGGGCTAGCCAATTTGGGCTAAACAGCAAGAATGTAATGTCCTCAATGAAGTAATGACATAGTTCAAGATAGAATAAGTGAGGTGGCCTGAAGTCTTTGACAGTGTCACATTCAATAATATAGTGCTTTAAAGGTGTATCACAAAGTTTACATGCTGAGTGTTCCGGTATGGGTACAGCGTTACTAACTAGCCAGATGTGTCTGTATCCTAACCTAATTCTGGCCACGACTACATCACACAGGCAGGCAGGAGCAAGTTGTTTGGACACTCTTCCTAGCCCCCTTGGTCCCTGTTCACCTACCTACTGTAGCAGTAAGTAGGTACCTGTTGTAAATCGAAAGGTTGCCAATTCGTATTCAGGGAAAGTTGATGGAGCTTCTAAACTTGAACTGACACAATCCGAGGAGTGGTGACCCGAGGATCACAGACACTATCTCTCCCACTACAAATCCCTTCCTAACCTCCTGCTCCTTCCTATGTCCTCCCAAAATTGAACCATGCTATCGCAAAGGTAATAATACAGGTAGAGACAACAACATATTTTCCTATTGTCTTATTATATATTAATAACAGAAACGCTGCCGCCATCCCGGAGGCTTTACATTGTCTCACTGTTCATTCCCTCCACAATTCTTCCTCTTACTTCTTCTTCTTCTTTTTCTTCTTCTTCTTCTTCTTCTTCTTCTTCAGCTATTATTCTTTATTATTCTTATTTATTATTCTTCAACTATTCTTCTTCTTCTTCTTCTTCTTCTTTAACTTCTTCTTCTTCTTCTTCTTCTTCAGCTTCTATTAACTATTTAGCTGTACTATTTCTTTAACTATTTAACTTCTTCTTCTTCTTCTTCAGCTAGCTATTTCTTCAATTTAACTTCTTCTTCTTCTTCAACTATTATTTATTTATTTATTATTTATTATTTATTTATTTATTATTTATTATTATTATTATTTATTTATTTATTATTTCTTTATTATTATTTAACTGTTATTTATTTATTTATTTATTTATTCTTCTTTATTTATTTATTTATTATTTATTTATTTATTTATTCTTCTTCTTCTTCTTCTTCTTCTTCTTCTTCTTCTTCTTCTTCTTCTTCTTCTTCTTCTTCTTCTTCTTCTTCTTCTTCTTCTTCTTCTTCTTCTTCTTCTTCTTCCATCAATACTTTATTAACGGTGTATGTAAGTTTCACCATGTTTTGCACTACAGCGGTAGAGCAAAGTATATTTTGTTAGCAATAAACCAAAAGCATATTTTATAGCCTAATCATCACTACATAGAACACCACCCATAAAGCATGATACTAGTAGACCACAAAAACTGCTATAAACCCCCAAAGCATATTTTATTGCCTAATCATCACTACATAGAACACCACTCATAAAGCATGATACTATTAGACCACAAACTGCTATAAACCCCAATAATATACTATACTAGTGACTCTAATTGTGTTACCCAATATTATACGAAATAATACTATAAAACATAATAATAAACACACTAATAGTGTATATTAGTTGAATGCACAATCTGATGAGAAGTCAAAAAAAAAAAAAAAAAAAATAGCAACAACCTAGAAAGAGTGTAGAGTATTTTTGTGCAAACTATTATACTAGTAGATGGTCTAAGATAACTGTATGTGAAGGAAAAGGTGTGCTCTCCACTCAAACTTTCTTTTTATGAAATCTCCTACTCCCCAGCTGAGCGGTACGCCCAATGGGAAACAAAACGTGGCACATAACACGCCGCCCGCCAGCTCTGGCTCGGTGACTAGGAATCAGTAATCGGGCGGAGTATAAACAACACCGCCGCCAATGTGCTCCTCCCATCTCTGAGGAAATCTGGCGGGCAACTTAGTATTATATTAGCATGTAATAATAATAACAATAATAATAATAATAATAATAATACTACTACTACTACTACTACTAATAATAATAATAATAATAATATTAATAATAATAATATTAATAATAATAACATGCAATTTCATTTTATAACACATACTAACAAAATAGTGTATAGCCTACTATACTTAACTATAATAGATTAGGTTGCGTAGGAGGATCTAAAAAGTACAGTAGTATACACACACACACACACACACACACACACACACACACACACACATACATATAGACAACAAACTAAATTAGAAACCACACGTCAGTGAAGTTATCAAATCCTCCAGTTTCCGTCTCCACCTCCTACGCCGACTCAAGTCCCTCGGTGGTCCTGCACACGAGCTCCTCAGTGTTTACACAACATTCATACTTCCCAAGCTCACCTATGCCTCCTCCACCTGGTCTTCCTCCCTAAATGCCACACAACGTAAACACCTCGAAAAAGTGCAAAAGAGGCCATGCAAGATTATTCTCTACCCTTCCTACTCCACATATCAAGAAGCGCTCAACACACTGACCCTTTAGACTCTCACTGACCATCACCACGACCTCATCTGCAAATTTGGTAAGAAGCTTCTACACCATCCCCGACACCGGCTCCTACTACCACCTGAGATCCCTAGTCCGAGAATTGCTCTTCGACACCACAACCGCATCAAGCCCATACGTGCACGAACTGATCTCTATAAGAACAGCCCAGTCCCAACCATTGTAAAAATTATCGATAACTTGTAATAAATCAGTGTACTCACTCCCAGTAAACACTACTCCTTGCACTGTCACTATGTTGAAATGAACTGTAGTTTGAGCTTTTCCCCAGCTAGTTATTATATGTCTTATTTGTGTCACTCATGTTACTTGTATATTATTTGTAATTCGTAACCCATTCCCCAAATATGTAACTGTATATTTTCAGTCTTCTGGCTGCCAAGCTCTTTCAATAAACCATTAATTATTATTATTATTATTATTATTTATATGTTGGCCCATACCAACTCACTCCCCTGAACCCTCCTCCCCAGCGGACTATCAACAAGTTCTTGCCATAAGAACATAAGAACATAGGTACTATCTCATTTGGCCAAGGAATGGAACCAGTGATGAATAGTGGTGAACAGTGCTTAACTCAGTGAAAAACAACTCGGCAGTTGAGTCTTACCCAAGCTAGCTAACCACCTTCACACAGTGAGGTCCCAGGTACCCAGTTATACTTCCCCTGAGACTCCACGATAGAGAGGCCTGGGACCACACCTCACCCGCTTGAATGAGTGAGTCATGTCGACCACGTGGTGTCCCCAAGATGCTACGACAACACGTAGTGAATGTTTTGCTACAGCATCATCATGTGAATTTCCTCATAACACCATCTGTGAGGTAACTGCTACATCATCAGGCCCCTCATAACGCCATCTGTGAGGGAGTTACTACACTACGTGTCTGGTGTTCAACATCTCACCTTACATGATCTACGCGTGCAAACATTAATCTGTATGTTCACTGTGTGATCCTTCACCTTTCTCTAATGAGGGCTTTTGTTAAACCACCAATTTATGATGTACTAAGTCATTTGTGTCCAATGTATACTTTCGAAAAGCCCTTGTTTGGGGAAGGTAGGAGAGAGTAGTCGTCATTATTGTCCAAGCCACATTATTTATTTCTATATATAAGTAATGCAGGCTGGTTTTTAAATACCTCAATCCCCTAACGGTGCCGTTTGTATATTAAGAAATACCGAAGCCATACAGTACAACACCAGCGAATATGAAGTATCACTGTAACCGGCAACTGTTACTCACTCATACCTACATACATATAGAGAGTCTTTACAGAATGATAGCAGACACGAGGAAGACGAACAACAAGAGGAGAAGAGTTAGAAGAAAATCAACTTCAAGCTAAGAAGAAGAATAACAAGACATTTCCTCCAAACAAGAAAACAACACACACAATCAAGCCGACCAAACACTGAGAAACCATGGCGGAACCCAACATGCACCGGACGCTTGACCTGACTCTATCCTGCCGCATCCAGGCGAGTTGCTGCTTAAAGTCCCTCACGCAAGCGCTGTTTAGCCACTGCACCTATTTTATCCTCCTAAAATTCACTTCAATCCCCCCTGCCACTAGCATGTTATGTATGTATGTATGTATGTATGTATGTATGAATGAATGCTAACTGCAACTTTGCGTATAAAAACTCATTACTCTTACCGAAGTAATATAGTGCGTGGTTATGTTATGTCATGTTAGGATAGATTATAAACTACATTGGGTTACATTTCGTGAGGTTCGGTGACGCTACAGGAAGTTAGGTGAGGTACCTGGAGGTTAGGTGAATGTTGACTGACTGACTGACTGACTGACAATTATTAGGAAGTGGTTCCAACACGTTCACACACAACCTATACTCATACCACAAGTCCAGAATTAGAGAGGATCATGTGATTGGATATATTTTCAACGATTTACTCAGTGTCTAACCAACTCTTTAGCGATTTAAATGTGGACCTAAAATTAGGTCCGTATATTTGTTTGTCGTGGTGGTGGTGGTGGTGTGCGCCCGTCCATCAGGTTGATTAACCACCAAAACCATAAAGGGTGCGGCCCTGCCGTTTCAGGGCATACACCACATCCATGGCGGTGACGGTCTTCCTTTTTGCGTGCTCGGTGTAGGTGACGGCGTCACGGATGACGTTCTCCAGAAACACCTTGAGGACGCCGCCGGTCTCCTCGTAGATGAGGCCGGATATACGTTTAACACCTCCACGCCGAGCTAGACGACGAATGGCGGGCTTGGTGATACCCTGGATGTTGTCACGAAGCACCTTACGATGACGCTTGGCGCCACCCTTTCCAAGTCCCTTGCCTCCTTTGCCTCGTCCAGTCATGTTGTTGTGGTTGCTACTACAGGTGGTCCTGGTGTGGCTTCGCCGAATCGAATCGAAAAATGCTAGTGACAGGGGGGAAGGAGGTTCAGGAGAAGAATAAGGGAGGATTGAAGTGAATTTTAGGAGGAGAGAACAGATGCAGTGGCTAAACACCGCTTGCGTGAGGGATTATAAGATGGGGGCAGCAGCAACAACCCGGCTGGACGCGGCAGGGAGGCGACAAGACAAGGCCAGGCTAGCGTCAGGTCAAGCGTCAGGTCAAGCGTCAGGTCAGGCGTCAGGTGCGTGTTGGGTTGGGCAATGGATGTTCAGTGCTTGGTCGGCTTGATTGTGTTTGGTTTCTTGTGTGGAGGGGATGTCTTGGTCTTCTTAGCTTGATGTCGATTTTCTTCTCTCTCTCCTTCTCTTCTTGCTCTCTTGAATTGTCCATTCGTTTGTGTTTGGGTCTTCTTGTTCGTCTTCCTCGTATTTTAAGTCCTCATATGTGTGGAAGAATTCAGAGAGGGAGAGGTTGACCACGTGGGCTTCAGCACCACTGGCCGCGTGGGCTTCAGCACCACGGGCCACGTGGTGTTCTTGGTTCTGTGTGGTGAGCTGCTTCTGTTGAGTTTTCTTTTCTTGGTTTTTCTTTACTGCTGGTTTTTTCTTTTCTTGGGAGCGTACAGCAAGGAGGGCCTCTTTGTAGCTCAGTTTTTTCTCAAGGCGAGCCTTGGCTACCCTGCATTCCTCCTTCCATCTGGGGCAGGTCCGGTCGGCGGAGGAGTGTGGGCCACCACAGGCAACGCATTTTTTCTCTGTGTTGGGGCAGGCCGTGTAGCGGTGTCCAGGGCTGCCGCACATGGAGCAGGTGTCTTCCTGCGCCTCACACTTGTTTACAGTGTGTCCATAGTGCTGGCATTTGTAACACCGTTTCGTTCTGCAGTAGGGCTTGACTGGCATAGTTACCCACGCCAGTTGAGCTTCCTTGGGTAGGGTGGAGTGGTGTCCGATGAGGGCAGTGGTGTCGGACAGCTTCTTCACAACTTGGAGCTGCTGCTCCTTGAGGAGCTCACTCAGCTCTGCTTTGTCCATGTGGGCAATTTCGGCGTGGGAGATTACACCCAGCTTCAAGTTGTCCCACATGAAGGCAAACATTTTAAAAGGAATGCCGTTGATGTCTGGGATCTCCGCGAGTTGAGCGGGCATGCCCATCTCGGCGAAGGTGATCTTGATGTCACCATGGAGCTTTAGGCGTTCTACCTTGGTGACCCCCACGATCCCATTAGCTTCGAAAAACTTCTGGAGACCTAGGAGGTTTAGTTTCTTGGGGCAGGTCGGCGTGTCCGGACGTATCCGCGCCACGTTAACAAACTCGTATCCGTTCATGGTGAGGGAGAGAGAGTGTGATGGCTTCGCCCACGGTTTGGTGGGAGTAGGTGGCGTGCTGTGGACGCAGCGGTAGTATCGTTCATCCAAGGCCGTCCCTCCCTCTTGGAGGTGGGGCGTAGCTTGCGGATGACGCATGCGGCACTCGTGGCCAATGGGGTGGCCACTGAGGTGGAGAATGTCTGTATATAAGCCCGCCCGCCTGCCGGGCCGCCCGTATTGACTATTTCGTCGTCGAGATGGCCCGTACTAAACAGACTGCCCGCAAGTCCACTGGAGGCAAGGCTCCACGGAAGCAGCTTGCCACCAAGGCAGCTCGCAAGTCCGCCCCAGCCACCGGTGGTGTCAAGAAGCCCCATCGTTACAGGCCCGGAACCGTCGCCCTTCGTGAGATCCGTCGTTACCAGAAGAGCGCAGAGCTACTCATCAGGAAGCTGCCCTTCCAGCGCCTGGTGCGTGAGATCGCCCAGGATTTCAAGACTGACCTGCGCTTCCAGTCGTCTGCCGTCATGGCTCTGCAGGAAGCCTCTGAGGCTTACCTGGTGGGTCTTTTCGAGGACACCAACCTGTGTGCCATTCACGCCAAGCGCGTTACCATCATGCCCAAGGACATCCAGCTGGCCCGGCGCATCCGCGGAGAGCGTGCTTAAGTCCTCTTCCTTGGGGACAAACAAAAAGCACAACAAAACCTACCAGACATCTATAACTCGGCCCTTCTCAGGGCCAAAGAACTGTTCTGAAGATAATTTTCTTGACAATCGAAATGGTTGGTGGTAGGAGAGAGTTAATTTCGGTTACCCAAATCGCCTAACGGTAAGTTGGTAACATTCGTGCAGGCACGATTGTATAGTAGGTCATCAATTCGGGAGGTGGGTGCAACAAACAAGAGCTAGTAACAAATAAAGATATAAACAATAAATAAATAAATAAATAAATAACTAAGATAAAATAAAATAAAATAAAATAAATTGTTTACATGAAATAGGCGTGCTGCAAACAAGAAATGAAGCCCAAACACACTCCAGGTATGTCACTTTGCAGTGGGTGTGAAACTACTCCACGCAGAATTTATTTATTTATTATGTTTCGATTTAGTCCTGTTTCTACGCCAATAGAGAATGCAGATTATTATAATTTTTTTATTATTTCCCTCTCAATACATCACTGTCGGTAACTGTCTCTTTAACATGTAACTGTGGCTCCGATGGAGCCGATTAAGTTGTAGTAGTGGGATGGCGTGTTTTATTTGTGCACAAGTAACCTCTTACTTGGAAGAGTGTGCTGGTGACAACCTTGGTGCCCTCAGACACGGCATGTAGCCCAATTCACCCGAACGTAGCAAAATTGAACAACAGCTGGCCTGGATTTCCCGACATAGCAATGAATTCAGGAGCGTTTGTTGTAGTGCGCCAGGCGGGAAGCCGCGGCAGCGATGCGCTCGAAGATGTCGTTCACGAAAGAGTTCATGATGGACATAGCTTTGGAGGAGACTCCTGTGTCGGGGTGCACTTGCTTCAGTACCTTGTAGATGTAGATGCTGTAGCTTTCCTTCCTCCTGCGCTTCTTCTTCTTGTCACCCTTGGCAATGGCCTTCTGGGCCTTTCCAGCCTTCTTGGCAGCCTTTCCGGAAGTTTTGGGAGGCATGGCGGCACAGTTACTCGTGGCGCGGAGCGCGAGAATTGAAAACTGGCCCGACTAACTTTTCCTTATATACCGAGCGGGCCGCTCAGGATCAGACTGGCTGCAGCTACGGCTCTCTTACATTGGTTGGGTCCGCGAGACAGCCACCTGGCCTGATCCTGAGCTTGGTATAAAAGACCAAGGTGGCGGGCGGAAATTTAACTCCTATCACGAAAAGCAGCAGCAGCAACATGTCAGGACGCGGCAAGGGAGGCAAGGTGAAGGGCAAGTCAAAGTCCCGTTCTAGCAGGGCCGGACTCCAGTTCCCCGTGGGTAGGATCCACCGTCTCTTGCGTAAAGGCAACTATGCTGAGCGTGTTGGTGCAGGTGCCCCTGTGTACCTTGCAGCCGTCATGGAGTACCTGGCAGCAGAAGTGCTCGAGCTGGCCAGTAACGCCGCCCGCGACAACAAGAAGACCCGCATTATCCCGCGTCATCTTCAGCTTGCCATTCGCAATGACGAGGAGCTGAACAAGCTCCTATCTGGAGTCACCATTGCCCAAGGGGGTGTCCTTCCTAACATCCAAGCTGTGCTCCTCCCCAAGAAGACAGAGAAGAAATAAGAACCCAAGGTTCGTTCACACAAGACAACCTAACCAAACAGGCTCCTTTCGGAGCCACAGGATATCACTTAAAGAGAGAAATATACGACATCAACGTTTTGCAGGATAACACTCTATTTTACGTATAATTAGCATAGTATTGTGCAAATTGAGTGTAATTGTTTAAAAATGGTGTAGATGTGAAGGGGTACTGTGGGGGCCTGGGGTGGGGGACTTAAACGGGACTTAGAAGGGCGCAGAAGCAGCAGCAGCAACAGCAAGGGATGAGACCTTCTTTTTAGTTTGCCTATTCATTGACAGTACACATTTACCAGCAGCATATATAGGTCAGTGGCTCACATACATTGGTGTGGGCTAGCCAATTTGGGATAAACAGCAAGAATGTAATGTCCTCAATGAAGTAATTACATAGTTCAAGATACAATAAGTCAGGTGGCCTGAAGTCTTTGACAGTGTCACATTCAATAATATAGTGCTTTAAAGGTGTATCACAAAGTTTACATGCTGAGTGTTCCGGTATGGGTACAGCGTTACTAACTTGCCAGATGTGTCTGTATCCTAACCTAATTCTGGCCACGACTACATCACACAGGCAGGCAGGAGCAAGTTGTTTGGACACTATTCCTAGCCCCCTTGGTCCCTGTTCACCTACCTACTGTAGCAGTAAGTAGGTACCTGTTGTAAATCGAAAGGTTGCCAATTCGTATTCAGG
>NW_024718556.1:0-22212 GCF_018991925.1 Homarus americanus
TAAATGTTAAAAACTCTGGAAGGGAGGATTGGTGGTGGGTGGGGGAGGTTGGGACTGACCGCGCGGTTGGAAGAGGGTGGGAGGCAAGGTGGGGTACTGTGATTGACAGATAGTGTCGTGAAGATTATTTTTTTTTTATTAACTGAAGATATTTGTTTTAGCTCATAAAATTCATACAAATTACCCGGTCAGAATATAATTTACATTGCTGGAATTCTTATAATTTGGTGATCATTTTGAATATAAACATCATATATTTTACTTTAAACTTACAATTTTTAGATAAAAATTTTTCTCTAGGTAACTATGTTATCTTTTGTCCAAAATATATGACATTTATATTCAAAATATTCCTGGTCTTAAAAGGAATCCAGCAATGTCAATTATATTTTCCTAACTTTAGTTTGAGGTTATCCCACACATCTCCTTGGGACGGTTGGTGGGGGGTGGGGGGGGGGGGGGACCGACCGACCATCTGTTAGCCGGCTGTGTAGTGTGAGAGGGGGAGGGAGTTGAGTCCATTATTTGAATGGACATTAACTTGGCGACTGAATTTCTCTATTTCTCTTAAGTATTAATTGTGTGCATGTACCATCATAAAATTAAGATATTATTTTTACTACAACATAGGTATGTGCCTTCAAAAAGTGGAGTTTGGGGGTCGGGCCGGTTTCTATTGGAATTAATCCCATATGTTCTGTTGTTCATTTAACGCGGATTTCACTTAACGCGGGACCCTCTGTTCAATTGGACTGCTAAGTGGGGTACAACTGTATATATATATATATATATATATATATATATATATATATATATATATATATATATATATATATATATATATATATATATATATATATATATATATATATATATATATATATATATATATATATATATATATATATATATATATATATATATATATATATATATATATATATATATATATATATATATATATATATATATATATATATATATATATATATATATATATATATATATATATATATATATATACAGTATTACCCAGCTTTACACGGTTTCGCTTTACACGGTTTTACTTTACGCGATTTCTCATTTACGCGATACCTTGCCAGAACCGGACTTTCACTTTCCGCTGTGCATCTACTGCTGTGCATCTACTCATATACGCGGTGAAGTATAATTTTTTTTTTTATTTGGCTCATCAATTTCATACAAATTACCCGACCAGAATATAATTTACATTGCTGGAATTCTTACAATATGATGATCATTTTGAAGTACAACATCATGGATTTTGCATTAGACTTACAAATTTTCGATCTAATGTAATAATTTGGTTTACACAAAGCAAAGATTTTATCTTTTGTGCAAAATATATGATGTTTACATTCAAAATATTCCTTGACCTGCAAGGAATCCAGAAATGTCAATTATATTATCCTAACTTTAGTCTGAGGTATTATTTATTACTAAAAGTTAAAATCTAGTATTTTCACCCACACATTTCTCTGGTAGGGAGGGAAGGTGGGGGGTGGGGGGGAGGGCTGCGACTGACCACCGACCCAGCTGGCGTGAGTGTGAGGAGGGGAGGCAAGGTGGGGTACTTTGATTGACATATAGTGTCGTGAAGAATATTTTTTTTTTATTAACTGAAGATATTTGTTTTAGCTCATAAAATTCATACAAATTACTGGACCAAAATATAATTTACATTGCTGGAATTCTTTCAATATGATGATCATTTTAAATATAAACATCATGGATTTTGCATTAGACATACAAAATTTTATACCGAAACGTCTTAATGTAGTGGAATGTATAATTAGAAAAAATGGGGCCCTTGTGATTCAGCTACTCATTAAATTCAATTATCAGTCCACTGTATCCATTCCTCATTATTTATTACTTTCACTGTACTGTATCCATTCCTCATTATTTATTACTTTTACTGTACTGTATTTCATTGTAGATTTTTTATTTATTTATTTATTTTTTTTATCTACTGTATGTCGGACTTACGACCATTCGGACTTACGACCTGGATTTGGGTCCCTAACCCCGTCGTAAGTTGGGGTCTAGGTATATATATATGCCATTGTGGACCTGATCTCACCCTCCTCTGTATATATACACCTTGTTTTGTACTTCTCCTTAGTCTGTACTCACCCCTGAAGATATGAATTACAAGAAAGCGCTTGGGAACTTCGTGTTTTCTTCTTTCCTTGTGGTCATCAGCATATATATATATATATATATATATATATATATATATATATATATATATATATATATATATATATATATATATATATATACACAGTTGTACCCCACTTAACGCGGTCAATTGAACCCAGAGGGTCCCGTGTTAAGTGAAAACCGCGTTAAGTGAATAACAGAACATATGGGATTAATTCCAATAGAACCCAGCCCGACCCCCAAACTCCACTTTTTGACGACATATCCACTTTTTGACGACAAATAACTATGTTGTAGTAAAAATAACATCTTAATTTTATGATGGTACATGCACACAATTAATACTTAAGAGAAATAGAGAAATACAGTCGCCAAGTTAATGTCCATTCAAATAATGGACTCAACTCCCTCCCCCTCTTCTCACACTACACTCACTGGCTCTTCCCTCTGAGAAATTTTTGGGGGAAAACCAGGTATAGTAATAAATAATTCCTCAAACTAAAGTTAGGATAATATAATTGACATTGCTGGATTCCTTGTAAGACCAGGAATATTTTGAATATAAATGTCATATATTTTTCACAAAAGATAACATATTTACTCAGAATAAACTTTACATCAAAAATTTGTATGTCTAATGCAAAATCTATGATGTTTATATTCAAAATGATCAGCAAATTGTAAGAATTCCAGCAATGTAAATTATATTCTGGCCGGATAATTTGTATGAATTTTATGAGCTGAAACAAATATCTTCAGTTAATAAAAAAAAAAAAATATTCTTCGACACTATCTGTCAATCAAAGTACCCCACCTTGCCTTCCCCCCCCTCTTCCAACCGTGTGGTCAGTCCCAACCCTCCCCCCACCCCCCACCAATCCTCCCTTCCAGAGTTTATAACATTTAGTATTAAATAATACCTCAGATTAAAGTTAGGATAATATAATTGACATTGCTGGATTCCTTGTAAGACCAGGAATATTTTGAATATAAATGTCATATATTTTGGACAAAAGATAACATAGTTACCTAGAGAACAATTTTTATCTAAAAATTGTATGTTTAATGCAAAATATATGTTGTTTATATTCAAAATGATCACCAAATTATAAGAATTCCAGCAATGTAAATTAAATTCTGACCGGGTAATTTGTATGAATTTTATGAGCTAAAACAAATATCTTCAGTTAATAAAAAAAAAAATAATTCTTCACGGGGTAACAGATGGTCGGTCGGTCGGTCCCACCCTCCCCCCCACCCCCCACCAACCGTCCCAAGGAGATGTGTGGGATAACCACTAAATTTTAATAAATAATACCTCAAACTAAAGTTAGGATAATATAATTGACATTGCTGGATTCCTTGTAAGACCAGGAATATTTTGAATATAAATGTCATATATTTTGGACAAAAGATAACATAGTTACCTAGAGAAAATTTTTATCTAAAAATTGTATGTTTAATGCAAAATATATGTTGTTTATATTCAAAATGATCACCAAATTATAAGAATTCCAGCAATGTAAATTATATTCTGGCTGGGTAATTTGTATGAATTTTATGAGCTAAAACAGGCAGTCAGGCAGGGTGGCGGGTGGGGGGTGGTGCGAATCTAAAAATAGCTCTCGAGCCGGACACTCACCGCATATATGATGAAAAATGCCGCGTTAAGTGAAAGTTCAGCTTTGGCAAGGCACCGCGTATATGCGAAAACGCGTTAAGTGAAAGCGCGTTAAGCGGGGTAAACTATATATATATATATATATATATATATATATATATATATATATATATATATATATATATATATATATATATATATATATATATATATATACATACATACATACATACATACATACATACATACATACAAAGCGGTGTTTGAGAAGTCGCCCTTAAGACGTAATAGATGTGTATTGATGTATAAGATACGATAAGTGAAAGTCCAGAGAGTAAATAACTATCACGGCCACGCTACCAAAATCTTCCTCTTTTATACTCTTATACTATCAATATTCTACTTATATGTAATCTTCTTCTTATCAGAGTGCCTCATTATATTGGTGGCAGCGTACTATAACGTTAACTCACGCCCTCCTCGTCCCTTGTTATTGGTAACAGTGTACTAAACGTAAACCCATGCCCTCCCTCATTTAGCCATAACACCTGGCTCGTTGTTTGAGTAGTGTTCGAAAGTGCGTGATAAGGAGTTCCTGCATAGTAGCGTGAAAAGTGTCCTAGTGTGTCACTGTTACAGCTCAAGTAAATGTCTCTCGTCGTGGTATGCGCGAATTTTTTCTAGAAATATGTTCAGTGCTTAACGTGATTTCTCAGTGTCCCCCGCGATCTGTGACATTCTCAGTAGCCCAAGTGCAGTTTGAGTGTTGGTCAGTGTTGAACGTAGAAATTGTGTTTCAGTGATGAAAGCCGTGTCTGTACTAACTGTTATAACTTAACACGTCTTTTAACCTACATCCTCCTCCCTGTCCTAATCCTCACCTCACCCTCCTTACCCTTCCTCCCATCCCTGCCCCGCCCTGCCCCGCCCCGGCCTGGCACGATCAACCACGCCTCGGCTCCTCCCCACTACACTTAACTACGCCTCACCCGCTCCGCCTCACCCGCCCCGCCTCCACCCGCCTCGCACCGCCCAGTGTGACCACCAATCCCCATATGTTTTGTCCCGTGAGTTATGCTTCGAAATCGGTGGTTAGTGTTACTTAATATTGCGATAATTACAGAGCTTCACTCAAGTGTGTTTTTATGCTAGTATGACTTGTAATGTACTCTTTGACGCATAGTGATAAATAATATTCAATGTAGTGAGCAGAGCTTCACTCCCCGACCCAGCCTAATGAGAATATTGTCGTGACGAAAACTATAGTTGCCAAACATTGACGTAACGTATAAAGTAAATATTTGTTTTTCTTTACGGATACACTTCCAACTAATCCATCATCCCTTTCGGATCGCACGCACGCACGCACGCACACACACACACACACACACACACACACATATATATACAGGTTGTACCTCTCTAGTCCGGCAACCTCGGGACCTGACCGGTGCCGGACCATGGAAATTCACCCTTTTCCTGGATAGATAGTGACTTGTGCTTATGCCTGGAAGCACTAGCACCACTTTCTCTGCGTCATGGTCTCTTTGAAGACATATTGAAGGGTTAAATGTCGTATAGTAGCTTCTCAAATTTTGCGAGTTTTTAATTCTTAACGTATTTTATTGGAACACACAAAAAATAAATAAATAAAAATTTTGACGGCGGAAACTTGAATTTCGACGGGTTTGAACGGCCCGCCAACGTGCAGACGACGTGCATAATCGTGTAAACAGCGTCATTTCTCTTATGTACAAAAGATTCATTATTGTTTATTACTGAATGTCTTTTTTATTGAATTAATGTTTATTTGTGCAAAATGAGCAATACAATTCATTAATAATACGTAGAATATTAAAACACACGAGGAAATGACACAGCATTGTTTTCGTTGATTACAAAGCCAGTGACTGACTGGTTCTACATATAAAACTGAAGAAAATAAGACCTTGGTTGTAGCTGTAGTAAAATTAATATGGTTGTTTTAAGTAATGATATTTAATGTTAATAAATGGAACAATAGAAGTAGCTAACGATAATGGTAAAGAAAAAGAGAGATCGCATATGTAAGTGCGCATGCGCACACATGAAAAAATATCGTCATTACTTTACATAAGAATATGAAAGCAACACTTATTTACTGTTCATATATATTTTAATTAATGTTTCTAAATTTGTTTTTATTGAATTAATGTACGTGTGTGCAAAATTAACAATACAATTTATTAATAATACGTGGAATATTAGAGGAGACAAGACCGCTGCCGGCATTGTTTATGTTAAAGCTTATGAAACCAGTGACTGATTGGTTCTACATATAAAACTGAAGAAAATAAGACCCTGAGTTTAGCTGTAGTAAAATTAATGTAAAAAATGAATATGGTTGCTTGAAGTACCTGTAATGTTATTTAATGTTAATAAATGGAACAATATAAGTAGCTAACCATTAAAGGTAAAAAAAAGTGAGACTGCTCGTATGTAAGTGCGCACATGTGAAAATATATCGTCATTACTCTACATAAGAATATGAAAGCAACACTTATTTACTGCTCATATATATTGAAGGGTTAAATGTTGTACTCTGTATAGACAAGCAGAGAGAGAGAGAGCAGCCGAACTGCCGGATGTAAACAAACCTTAATTTCCCGCGGCTTTTTTTTTTTAAGGGGATTAGCCCACCTGGGCATAGGTCACTGACCCACATTGGGGCCTGAGGGGCAAAAATTTAATACTCCTGTAATAATACAGTTGTACCCCACTTAACGCGGTCAATAGAACCCAGAGGGTCCTGTGTTAAGTGAAATCCGCGTTAAGTGAACAACAGAACATATGGGATTAATTCCAATAGAAACCGGCCCGACCCCCAAACTCCACTTTTTGAAGACACATAACTATGTTGTAGTAAAAATAACATCTTAATTTTATGATGGTATATGCACACAATTAATACTTAAGAGAAATAGAGAAATACAGTCGCCAAGTTAATGTCCATTCAAATAATGGACTCAACTCCCTCCCCCTCTCACACTACACTGCCGGCTCTTCCCTCTCTGAGAAATTTTTGGGGGAAAACCACTAAATTTTAATAAATAATACCTCAAACTAAAGTTAGGATAATACAATTGACATTGCTGGATTCCTTGTAAGACCAGGAATATTTTGAATATAAATGTCATATATTTTGCACAAAAGATAACATAGTTACTCAGAAAAATTTTTTATCTAAAATTTGTATGTCTAATGCAAAATATATGATGTTTATATTCAAAATGATCACCAAATTATAAGAATTCCAGCAATGTAAATTATATTCTGGCCGGGTAATTTGTATGAATTTTATGAGCTAAAACAAATATCTTCAGTTTATAAAAAAAATAATCTTCAGGACACTATCTGTCAATCAAAGTACCCCACCTTGCCTCCCCCCCTCTTCCAACCGCGCGGTCAGTCCCAACCCTCCCCCCCACCCCCCACCAATCATCCCTTCAAGAGAAGAGTGGGTGAAAAATTTAGATTTTAACATTTTGTATTAAATAATACCTCAGATTAAAGTTAGGATAATATAATTGACATTGCTGGATTCCTTGTAAGACCAGGAATATTTTGAATATAAACGTCATATATTTTGCACGAAAGATAACATACTTACTCAGATTAAACATTTTATCTAAAAATTTTATGTCTAATGCAAAATATATGATGTTTATATTCAAAATGATCATCAAATTATAAGAATTCCAGCAATGTAAATTATATTCAGACCGGGTAATTTGTATGAATTTTATGAGCTAAAACAAATATCTTCAGTTAATAAAAAAAAAAAATATTCTTCACGGGGTAACAGATGGTCGGTCGGTCCCTCCCTCCCCCCCACCCCCCACCAACCGTCCCAAGGAGATGTGTGGGAAAACCAGAATACTTAACTTTTTGTAATAAATAATACCTCAAACTAAAGTTAGGATAATATAATTGACATTGCTGGATTCCTTGTAAGACCAGGAATATTTTGAATATAAATGTCATATATTTTGCACAAAAGATAACATAGTTACCTAGAGAAAAAATTTTATCTAAAATTTGTATGTCTAATGCAAAATATATGATGTTTATATTCAAAATGATCACCAAATTATAAGAATTCCAGCAATGTAAATTATATTCTGGCCGGGTAATTTGTATGAATTTTATGAGCTAAAACAGGCAGTCAGGCAGGGTGGAGGGTGGGGCAAATCTAAAAATAGCGTCTCGAGCCGGACACTCACCGCGTATATGATGAAAAAATCCGTGTTAAGTGAAAGTTCAGCTCTGGCGAGGAACCGCGTATATGATAAAACGCGCTAAGTGAAACCGCGTTAGGCGGGGTAATACTGTATATATATATATATACATATATATATATATATATACATATATATATATACACATATATATATATACATATATATATATATATATATATATATATATATATATATATATATATATATATATATATATATATATATACAACAAAATATATGTACAAAAAATAAATGTTAAATGAATTATTTATGGTGCATTAGGGTATACTGGTCACTTCAGACACAAAGACGGGCTATAAATAGCCCATCTAATTTATCATGTATCAAAGTAATATTACTAAAAATTGTGTAGGTAGTAGGCAGCTACCAAACAGGTAGATACTACCGCCTGGGAAGATATTGGAAGCATAATGTGTTGTCTAATGGTAGACCCTGCTGCCATATGGCATCACGAAAATTGTGACCAAGTCCCAGGTTCAGCGCTGACCTGACTTTCTGCCTCATTTACACACAATTGCAGTTTGAATTGTTCCTCTAACTTTGACAACACAACATACATACAGTATATTATTTCTCACTTTTGATCTTTTTTTTACTTTTTGTATTTATTTATGGTTAGTTACTTAAAATAAGGCCAATTCACTTCAAGTAATGGCATCATATGTTACCAGCTGGTGTAGTGTAAACACTAGTGATGTCACTTAAGCGTCTGTATTTAACTGTGAGTAGTTTCAAGAATTAATGCAGTCATTTACTGAATATTCCTTGTAAAAAAATAAATTTTAAATTAATTATTTATAGGAGAAGTATTATTATCAGTAAATATACCGATATGCATTACTGACCACCTCCTCGGCTAAAAATAGCCCAATCTCGCGGTCACTTTCCCTTTCTTGTCTCCTCACTGGCAAATGGGGAGGGGGGGGGCGTGGGGAGGGGTGTGTGATGATAGCTGTGTTTATTACAGGGGTATAATTCTCTTTTACGGTATGTTAGACAGGTTTATAATACATTTTTATTATTTTAATATACCGGTAATCTTAATTTGAATCCAGCTTGCCAAACATAAGTTTCAGTATAAAATAATTAGTGGTAAGACCTTGTGAGTGGCTTACGATGTTTCCATCACCACTCTTGACACAGTAAACCACAATATTTAAGAGGTAAGAATTTTATACTTGGTGGTTTAGACGACCCCCTAACTTTGGGCAGATTTTTTAATGTTCAAATTCCGTCTTATAAGCCAAGATATACGGTACTTAATAAGTAACATTGGGAGGACACGTCGCTACCTGGCATTTAATTGCTATTTTGAAAGTCCCTCCCTCAATCAGCCTCCGTGCGCACGGCGAAGCTCATCTCTTGCCTCAGAGAGAGCAGTAAGTAAAAGTCAACTCTCGAGGGGTGGAGATGGGAGGGTTATGGACGTCGCATTCGAGCTATATCACAAAAACTGGTTTTTAGAAAAAAACGGCTTTTTGCTCAATGCTCTGAATGCGACGATCAGCAAGAATACCCGAGTAGGAGGTGGAGAGGAAGGTGACTTTGCATACAAGGCTCCACTGATTTAAGTCCTGATTATATTATAAATTATTTTGAAAATTTCCAAAATTAAGAAAATTTACTGGAAGGTAAAATGTTAATTTACTAAAAAAGGATACTCACTCTATTCTAATGAGGAAGAAGGTCCTGGTGGTGGAGATTGACTAGATGGGGGAGGGGAACCCAGCACCACCACATTTGAAGCATGTCTCAGAGATAGATGAAGATAGCTGTCTTTGAAAGTTTTTGAAGATCTCCAAAAGCCCATTTCCTTGACCTGACTGAGACTCATATGCCGCAGAAAGGCCACAGACCCTGCATATTTCCTAGTGTCATGTGCCAAAAATTTCTTGCCAGGGTCTGCTTGATTCACTAATTGAAATAAGGATTTTGTCAATTGACTAGGAGATAATTTCTTACCATCCCTTGATGAGAAAACATAAGGGCCTCTATTAGGGAATCTGGTTAACCATTCCTGAAGATTTTTAACTGGACACAATATGTGAGGAACCCTAGTTTCATCCATTAGATGTTTTATCCTAATAGGCTGAGCTTGGAAACCTTCCCTTTCATTTTTTCTTAGGATCTCCGTAGGAAAAAGGATAACATCCTCGTCAGAAAATACCAATAATGATGGATTATTGGAAATTGAAATCAGTTCACTGATTCTCATACCCGTTGCTATTGCTAGAAGGAAAGCTGCCTTCTGGAGTAATTTATCCCTGTTCAGATTTATATTGTAATTAGGCCCCATAAGAAGATTAGTAACTTTTTCCAGAGACCAAGGCGGGATTCTCTTGGGTTGAGGAGGTCTCTGAATGAAAAAGGACGATCTTAGCATTTGATAAAGCCTTGGGTTCAAGGTAATATTAAAACTCCAAGCCAGAGGGTCAACCAACGCTGATTTATAAGATGCAATTGTCGATCCTTGAAGGCCTTTAACTCTGAACAGAAATTCTAAAAATTCTAATACAACTGTTTCCGATAATGAATCCGGAGTTGTTAACTTGATAAATAGTTGAAAAAGATTCCAAGCTTTCTCATATTGAATAGAAGTTTGGGGTCTATGACCTGCTAATATTTGATTAGCTATATTGGAATTACCCAACAACCTATTTAAACTTTTTTTGAGAAACCCCAAGTGTGAAGTGCCAAGGATATCTCGAACTGAGAATGTAGTATAGACATCCTTGTTGCAATTGGAGAGGATTCGGGCACCAGTCCAGTAGATCCAGGCACCAAGGTTGTAGGATCCAATATGGTGCAATTAAGAGGACTTTGCCTCGGAAGGATCTGAGTTTGTGAACCACTTTGGACAATATTTTCACAGGTGGGAATAGATAGATTGAATTCCAAAGGTTCCAATCTAAGAGGAGGGCATTTCCTAAAAGATTTGACCTTTCCAGAGATGCATAAATTGGCATCTTGTAATTTGTTAGGGAGGCAAACAGATCTATCTGTGGAGTTCCAAACTTCTTCACAACTCTTGAACTCCGATACCTTTAGGGACCATTCTGTTTCTGTCGATACTGGCCAGAGACGGGACAGCGCATCTGCCCAATTGTTTTGCACTCCCGGTATATAAGTTGCTTTGAGGTAAAGTGTTTGTGTTGTACAAATACTGAAAAAATTTTCTGATAGTTGTAGAAGGGGCCAAGACCTTGTTGACCCTTGATGATTGAGACAAAAGACTGCCGTTTTGTTGTCCATGGCAAACAGGATCGTCATATTTTGTAAATTTGGGTTTGCCTACAAAAAGAATAGGACCACTGCTAATTCTTTTATATTTATGTGCTTGTCCCAAAGGAAGTTGCTCCACCTTCCTTGATTGAATTCCCCTTTTGAAGAATGGTATCCCCATCCTATTTTGGATGCATCCGTACAAACGACCAAACCTGTTTGAGGTGGAACCCAGGGAGAGGGACCGATTAGATTGTCCCAGTTTGTCCACCATAACAGATGATTCTTTATCTGAATAGGGAGAGAAGAAGCAACTTTTCTGTTTCAGCGAAGCAACTTCGAGCCCAGATGAGATAGTTGCTTTTTACTTAACTTTCCCAATGGAACCACTATTGTGGCAAAATTCAACAGACCCAGATTTTTTTCCCAATCATGCCAAGAAACCTTGTGCTTTACACAAAAGGCTTCTACTTTGTTTATCAAATCTGTTACTTTTGTTCCTGGCAAACTGACTGACTGCTGATTTGTATCCCAGTGGAGGCCTAACCAATCCAACTTTTGATATGGTATTAAGTTTGATTTTACCTGGTTTATCTTTAAACCAAGGTTTTGAAATAGTACTAGTGTACGTTGGGTCGCCCTTTGACAATCTTCGAAAGAGTTTCCCATTATCAGCCAATCGTCTAGATAAGCAAAGGTTCTTATGCCCTCCTTTGCAAGGATCTTTCTGGGAATATTTGCCAGTTTTGTAAAGACTTTTGGTGCAATTGTCAGACCGAATGGCATCACTGTGAATTGATAACTTAATTCCCCTACTTTGAACACCAGAAATTTTCTGTACCTGGGAGCAACAGGAACATGATAATAGGCATCTTCCAGATCCACTTTTGAGATCCAGGCATTGGGCGGAAGTAGATGCCTCAGATGGTCGTAAGTGAGCATCTTGAAACTTCTTTTGGGAATAAATTTGTTTAGGATTGAAAGATCCAAAATCCATCTTAATTTGTCGCTGCCTTTCTTGGGGACTGGGAATAGGCGAAACATGAAACATTTCTCTGACTGCAACGGTTCTATGACACCTCTGTTCAGTAGTTGACTTACAAATTTTGTAAGTAATGGGGTTGGTTTTTGACCCTTCTTTGGGGATGCTAGGGCGCCTCAACCAAGTCCATGTGAGACCCCCTTTGATTACTTTGTAAGCCCATATGGAAGAAGTCCATCTCTTCTCCCAACCCCCTAGACGACCCAGTTGTCTGGCTTCATTGGAAGGGGGAAGTTGCTGAGGTAGTGAAATAAGGTCTCCTTCCGTTTCTGAACAAACGGCCACCTCCATTACTTCTTTGATTATTTCCTCCTCTAAAATTTCCCCTTGGTTGATAACTGACCCGGGCAGCTGGTCCTGTTCCCCTGTAAAACCTTCCTCTCCTAGGTTTCCGAAAGGTCTGAGGACTCCTGGGGACATTAATATTAATAGTATTCTCCAAAGATGATCTATAATTTATCAATGATTGCTCACCAAACAAAGCAGGAGAAAGAGGAGAAGAACGTATCAACAAATAAGCGCTACCACTTGAAGCATTATTTGTTACTTGTTTCCTTAGCTGGACTTTCAGCCTTAGGGCTTTCAACAAATGATCTAAGAATGAGTTGTACAGGGAATATGGGATTCCTTGTAGAGCAGCAGCAAAACATTTGTCCACTTCTGAATTTTCTTCATAGTCCAGCACAAACTTAGTTAATAACTGACACATCATAATTGGAGACCAAACATCTGCTGCCAATTTCCTAATTTTAAATTCTTCAAGCAGCAGTGCAGGGGCAACTGGTTTCAAATTTTTTTCATAACTTATATCAACATATTTTGAAGCCGACAAATATTGGGAAAGATCATATAAGGAACTCTTTTCGTCATTAAATTGGAACTTCAAAAAACTAAACTTGCGAGCATTCCTGTCAGCGGGAATGAATGTTATGTCTTTCAATAAATTAGCCCAGACTTCGTCAATTTCAGAGATCATCTTTGGGCAAATATCAGGCCAAGAAAGTGTAGTATCACCCTCCAAAAACAAAGAATGATGACCCAAAGTTGCATGTCCTTCCTCTCTCTTTGTAGTTGCTGAGATATCAGGAAGCTTAGAGACATTTTCATAAAATATTTTGAATAAGGAATCCACAGATTCAGATGGATTAGTGAACAAAGAAGACTTAGCTCTTACCAATGTTATCCATGGCCTGTTAGAATCAACCTTACACTCAATATTATCCAGCAACTGCATGTCAGTCAACAACAGTCTGTTTCCACTCGCAGTAACCAACACTTTTGCCCCAGGTGGAAGTGGTTGCCAAAATGTGGATAGGATGAAATCAGTCTCAACAGGTTCTTCCTGCTCAAGAGACTGAATACTATGATTAGAACCAGGCTCATCGTCCTGATCCTGGAACCCACTGAAATCAGATTGAGTTGATAGAGGTTTCTGTGGACTTCCTACTGCCTCCCAGTCTGGAGGGTCCAATAACTTATTTTTCTTAGCAGGAGCAGTCTTGTCTAAGTGGGGATTAAGTCTTTTACCTAACACCAAGAATCCTAAACTTTCTGCCAACTTGGGATCTTTCCATTGTTGTACATTCAAAAATTTACTCTTCAAGGCCTTATTCCACCTATTTTTAATTTGTAATTGCAATAAATCTTTCTTATCACCTGTAGCTTGATGAAATTGAAAAATTTGATCATAACAAACTGCACAATCCGTTGGTGAAAATAAGTTATTTGAGACACAGCTGCCATGAAGTATGCAAGCCACATGAGGATCTATCTTAGTAATCCAAGTTGCTGTACATTTTTTATAATTACATGTAGTATGGCCCCCTTGGGTCTTGGGTGAAACTACTACTACTGAATTCAAATTCTCTACTGACAGACAATTCCTTGAATGAAGTGCCTGAGCTGAACTTTCTAGTCCTTGCGGCTCAGCACTCAATAGTATCTCCCCAGGGACAGTTCCATAGTCTCCTCCATTATCCATAGGCCCGGAGTCCTGACCTTCATCCTCCAGTGGAACATCACTCATCTGAACTAGGAGGATACCATGAGTCACATTATAACATTATAACACAAAGTAATAATAATAATTAATAAGGGAGAAAGCATTTTCTCCCAAACTTAATCAATATGACTCATAAATGTTATATTACTCGTAAGTTAGTGTTATACAAGTCACTCCTATGACCAATATAAACAATAACTCACTATTTCGTATCTGTCTCCCGACTCTTATATCAAGTATCCCTTAGCTCAATGAAACTTATTTATTTAAATTTGTTTTTATAAAATAATTTCATTCAGAACATTTATTGAGAGGGATCATCAAAATCTTTATTTGTTGCCAATCAGGGGCACAGACATTATCCCCAAGTAAACACTTAAGGGAAAATTCCTATGTGCGCACTGTCACCCGGCAGGGTTGACAGTGCTGAGCCGCTAACATAGCGCTCTATTGGCAGCAAAGTTCACTGTTACTCTAGCAATATTTATTGGGTTGAGAATTCCACCCTGAATTGGTCTCGTATAACCCATAGAAGGTGTAAAGTCCATTTCAACATAACTCTAGATTGCTAGTAAGACCGGAAGGTCAACATCCCGGAAGGAACGCTAAGTCTAGCAGCCTCGCTAAAGTTCGCTTGAACCCGCTACTGAGGACATCAAAGTTATGAAGAGACAAACTCAACTCTGGCCTTTTTGCTGAGAACAAATAGAAACCCAAGGGCGGAAGCCCAAAGGTTTTGTGAACGTACATAAGAGTAGGGAGAGAGACAGTCATTGTATTCATATTAGCACGTGAATAATTGGGACAAAGGGATCGTAACCAATACAGTTTTACCCCGCCTAACGCGGTTTCACTTAACGCGTTTTCGCATATACACGGTGCCTTGCCAAAGCTGAACTTTCACTTAACGCGGATTTTTTCCACATATACGCGGTGAGTGTCCGAGACGCTATTTTTAGATTTGCCCCACCCGCCACCCTGCCTGACTGCCTGTTTTAGCTCATAAAATTCATACAAATTACCAGGCCAGAATATAATTTACATTGCTGGAATTCTTATAATTTGGTGATCATTTTGAATATAAACATCATATATTTTGCTTTAAACTTACAATTTTTAGATAAAAAATTTTCTCTAGGTAACTATGGTATCTTTTGTCCAAAATATATGACATTTATATTCAAAATATTCCTGGTCTTACAAGGAATCCAGCAATGTCAATTATATTATCCTAACTTTAGTTTGAGGTATTATTTATTAAAATTTAGTGGTTATCCCACACATCTCCTTGGGACGGTTGGTGGGGGGTGGGGGGAGGGAGGGACCGACCGACCATCTGTTACCCTGTGAAGAATTATTATTTTTTTTTATTAACTGAAGATATTTGTTTTAGCTCATAAAATTCATACAAATTACCCGGTCAGAATATAATTTACATTGCTGGAATTCTTATAATTTGGTGATCATTTTGAATATAAACATCATATATTTTGCTTTAAACTTACAATTTTTAGATAAAAATTTTTCTCTAGGTAACTATGGTATCTTTTGTGCAAAATATATGACATTTATATTCAAAATATTCCTGGTCTTACAAGGAATCCAGCAATGTCAATTATATTATCCTAACTTTAATCTGAGGTATTATTTAATACTAAATGTTAAAAACTCTGGAAGGGAGGATTGGTGGGGGGTGGGGGGGAGGGTTGGGACTGACCGCGCGGTTGGAAGAGGGGGGGAGGCAAGGTGGGGTACTTTGATTGACAGATAGTGTCGTGAAGATTATTTTTTTTTTATTAACTGAAGATATTTGTTTTAGCTCATAAAATTCATACAAATTACCCGGTCAGAATACAATTTACATTGCTGGAATTCTTATAATTTGGTGATCATTTTGAATATAAACATCATATATTTTGCTTTAAACTTACAATTTTTAGATAAAAATTTTTCTCTAGGTAACTATGTTATCTTTTGTGCAAAATATATGACATTTATATTCAAAATATTCCTGGTCTTACAAGGAATCCAGCAATGTCAATTATATTTTCCTAACTTTAGTTTGAGGTTATCCCACACATCTCCTTGGGACGGTTGGTGGGGGGTGGGGGGGGGAGGGAGGGACCGACCGACCATCTGTTAGCCGGCTGTGTAGTGTGAGAGGGGGAGGGAGTTGAGTCCATTATTTGAATGGACATTAACTTGGCGACTGTATTTCTCTATTTCTCTTAAGTATTAATTGTGTGCATGTACCATCATAAAATTAAGATGTTATTTTTACTACAACATAGGTATGTGCCTTCAAAAAGTGGAGTTTGGGGGTCGGGCCGGTTTCTATTTGAATTAATCCCATATGTTCTGTTGTTCACTTAACGCGGATTTCACTTAACGCGGGACCCTCTGGGTTCAATTGACCGCGTTAAGTGGGGTACAACTGTATACGTATATATGTATACAGTATATACAAATAGATATATTCACATATTCTCTTTTAGTGAAGACGAGCCCGGGAGGGCGCAGCGACATTCACTGAGTGACTTAAAGGCAAGGAATAGTCACAACGATCTAAACGACTCACAATCCTAAGGGCAAAAACGTACAGGGAATATATATTTCTTTGCACACGAATTAGCTGGCTGAGTGAGGGAGGGGAAAACGGTCGCCGAGTGTTGAGGGGGGGCGTTGCTATGGAATCGGCGTGCCAGATGATCTTCGTTACTATTGGTGAAACAGGGAGTGTTTGCAAATGGCATATGTGCTGAACTTTCATTTGGCTTTTATTTACCGATTTCGCAATACAGGACTGTATTTTTGTTGGTATTATTTTTATTTCTTCCTCACATTTCCTGGTACTGTACAGGTACTCCCCAACTTACGACGGGGTTAGAGACCGACATCCAGGTCGTAAGTCAAAATAGTCATAAGTCAAAATAGTCGTAAGTCAAAATAGTCGTAAGTCAAAATAGTCGTAAGTCAAAATAGTCGTAAGTCGAAAATGATTAAATAACACATAGAAAATCGAAAATTTGGGTCTCTTTTTCTTCTCAGAACCACAAAACACTCACTTTTAAGCTTGCCAGCCATTTTTAAGTGAATTACAGATGGAAATTTTGTCTGTGTACTGACTTTGGGGCTCAAAAATACATAATTTGACCATATTTTGGTACGACTGAGGCGGTCATAAGTGCGGGTGGACGTAAGTCGAGTCGGTCGTAAGTCGGGGACTACCTGTATACAGTATATTATTTTAAGAAAACTATGGTTACAGGAGTAAAATATACACACAAAAGTTCCTAAGCATTCCCTGCCATAAACTACGGTACTGTATTTTTGGTGTCTTTTATACCAACATTTATCGTTTTCATACATTTAGTTCATTCACCACAGGCTGAAGTAGCATTCATATTTTTGGCATTATTATTGAAGAAATAAACAAAAACCATGGCCCCTAATAAAGTGTTTGGTATCCGTAAGGGTAGTGAACTAAAAGTAAGTGTACATAATGTACATTACTTTTTAAAATTAATTTGATTAAAAACCATGTATTTCTTTCATAATAATTGTACTCGTTTGTTGCTTAAAATGGCGGACTTTTTGGAAAAATTTGCTCTAAGGTGACCAACCTCTTATCCCAGACACCCCTTCTCCCCAATTAGTCTGCCTTAGCGAGGTTTTACTGTGTACAGTCAGTTCTGCTATAACGCGATAGTTGTGTTCTTGTAAAACCTCGCGTTCTAGAAATTCGCTCAATAGAAATAACAGGGCTTATGGAGAAAATAGGGTTAGGTGCAGATTACTCGAAATCGAAAAAAATTTAGTAGTTAGCCTAACACAAAGGACAGCACAGTCTATATAAATGTTACATTCATATCTAATAATGAAATCATACAGTAAATGTTACACTTTACCTTGAAAAAGTATGAATATAACTTGATGGGGGAGAAGGGTGATATTGAGGTTGAGGAGTCATGCAGACAGGATTTGTCAGTTGTCATCGTCGTCATCATCATCATCAGGTGCAGTTTTGGTTGCATGGGAGGGACGAAAAAACGTCTAATTCCAGAAGTGGATGGCTGTGGTTCAGTGTTTTCAGACTGTGGATCAGACTGCTTCTTGGGGGTTAACTTAAAAAAGACGTCTAATGTTTGCTGCTTTGCCGTCTTTCTTCTTTCACAAAGAAGCTGTTTATAAGATGCCAAAAATGATTTAACACCACGAACTGCAATCCTGCTCCTTTCTGCATTGTAGTCATTGTCTTCCAAGAGCTGCAACTGCTTATCAACTTCCCTCAGGATAGAAGACAAATTAAAAATTTGGTCTAAGGTGTAGCCTCCTTCCTGAATCAATTTCTTTACAGTGGGAGGATATGCCCGCGCACTTGCTTCGTCGGCACTTGCTGCTTCACCACATAACTTTACATTATGAAACGCATAGCGGTTCTTAAAACCAGAAAACCATCCACTACTACCACTAAAGGCAATCACATCAGCAGGATTTTCAGCTTTTTTCTTTAGGTCCTCATATTTTGATAAGGCTTTCTCTTTAAGAGTGAGGAAGCTGGTCCCAGATCGCTTTTTCATTTGATCTTCTATCCAAACACTTAGAAGCCATTCCATCTCCTCAAGTTCCTTTGGCCGTGATCTCACACTTTTGCTAGCACTCAAGGTTTTCCAGCAATACAGCTTGCTTTAATCTTTGCTGCATTGTCTCTAATGGTGCGTAGAGTAGACTCCTTTATTCCCGTTGCATGCACAATATCACATGTTCTTTCCTTATTTTCAAAACGCTTGACAACATCATGCAATCACCAGAACGCTTCCCGGAGATATTCTTCTCTTCCATAGTCACAAAATTGGAGAAACAGTAATCAAAAATCACTGAGGACGCTTAAAAACTTCCCACGTGTTTCAAACTGATTGTGTGTGATGTAAACAGAGCGCGGGTGTAAAACGCTACGTATTTTGTTTTTCTTTCTTATTTAAAATTTTACAATTTACATATACTGTACAGGTATACTGTATACATAAATATTACATAAATTATTTCTGCAATTCTTCACAAACAAGACACATAAATCAATTGAACATGTGATGTCGAACGTGAACTGTAAACACTGCATAACCCCGCGCCAAGCGACAACACTGTACAGTACACTTTAAACGCTACGTATTTAGTTTTTCTCTTTTATTTAAAATTTTACAATTTACATTTCGGTTAACGTGACGTTAACCGAAATGGACGTTGTCCGATCATCACAAAAACTTTTCATTTATACTTACGTGTATGTGGAATACTATATATGTACATATACACTTTTACTCTTAAATCACTACTGTAATGTGATACAGGTGATTAATTTTTATCTCCTGTGCAAAATACATGACGTTTATATTAAAATTATTCACTGTTTTACAAGGATTCCAGCAACGCCAAGCAGATGGGGGAGAGAGAGGGTGGGAGCGAGCGAGGGGGCGTGGGGGGAGGGGAGGTAGTACGCTTGACAGTTGGCACAGGCCCAGGTCTAACGCGGTACAGTCATGCGCTGGTGTTAACGCCCCGATGAAACCCGCCCGACAAGATATGCCCGTGCCTCTGCCAAAAAAAAAAAAATGTGACACCCGCAGGACCACCACTCCACGACCCCCTGACGGAGACACGATGATCCTTCCCATACCGGTCAGATATTATGTGTTAAAGGAATATGCTTCCTTACTTTGGCTTTTTTTAAGCATTTGCCTACAGGTAAAATGTTAACCTACATCTATTGAGGATAAATTCTTTCACCTACAAATTGACAATAACACATTTGCTGTAATCAGACATATCTAGTTGCCTCAACAATTGCAACCCCAGTTGCAATTGGGATTGCAATTTCAAATTCTGTGGCATTACTAAAAATAGTAAAGTTTCTGGTGCACTCTAAGATTAAGAGAGAAAACGGAGGACTCAGGAGTCCTGATGTGAGAGGAAACGGACTCGTATGACGGGGGACCAAATGAAAAAAGCATAGCTACATGTTTTGTGGACTGCAGTATTAAGCGTACCCTTTTCATCACTTTGTAATAAACCTAGCCATGCTATGTGTGCTTATGATATTTACCATAAACTTGGGGTTGGGTCTTGGGTGCCTGAACCAATTAGAATAAATCCCATAGGTTCTGTACTTTCGTTATCGGCGGGGTCTCAATTAGGCGCGATAACCAAGGGATGAGTGTACTGTACTGTAAATACTTGTGACACTGGCCAGTTGCTTCTGGTGTTATGGTACAGGGGTACCAAGTGACAGCACTAGGATCCCGCTTCCTCTATCAACGAATAAACAACTAAAATTTAAATTGAAAAAAAAAAAACATTCAAATAAATTACTATCTTACAAGAATCCCTCCAATGTAAGTTATATTCACCCAGGTTGTTTGGGTGGAAAATTATGAGAAGAGCTTAGTCACTCTTAAGTAATGATAAATAAACATGCAGGCAGGCCTTCAGGGCCAACTCTCAAATCTTATCTCAAACAAACGGCAGACATTCTGTCACCCCCCCCCACCCCTCGCTGGCTGGCTCCGTCCCTCTCCCCCAGCCAGGGTTTAAGGCTTACAGTTTTTATCTTATATAATATCTCAGACTAAAGTTAGGAGATTATAATTTGCATTGCTGGAATCCTTGCAAGACAGCCAATAATTTGAATATAAACGTCATATATTTTGCTCAAGAGATAAAAAATTTTGTACATTAGTGTACAGTACTGTAGTACATTTTATAAAAAGTTTTTCAACTGTATTTTTGGGTAGATTTACATAGATTTCTTCATTTATTTTCATCCATTTACATGCACACACCATACTAAAAGAAACTTAACAGAAATAAATGACCTTAGTGCAAAGCTGGAGTGCACATGTACTTATTTGATTACGGTACTAAAATTGTTTTGTCTAGTGCAAATTAGAGCATGTTTATATTCAAATTAATCAGTATGTTACAGGAATCCCAGCAATGTTAATTATATTCACCCAGGTCATTTCACTAGCTTTTTAAAATGAGAGTAGTTTCTAGAAGGACTGTTAAACAGAGACCTCGGCACAAACTTATCACTCAACCCCCACCCCCAACCGCTGGTGGCGAGGCTGACTGGCCAGTCTTCAGCCAGGGTTTAAGGCTTACAGTTTTTATCTTATATAATATCTCAGACTAAAGTTAGGAGATTATAATTTGCATTGCTGGAATCCTTGCAAGACAGCCAATAATTTGAATATAAACGTCATATATTTTGCTCAAGAGATAAAAAATTTTGTACATTAGTGTACAGTACTGTAGTACATTTTATAAAAAGTTTTTCAACTGTATTTTTGGGTAGATTTACATAGATTTCTTCATTTATTTTCATCCATTTACATGCACACACCATACTAAAAGAAACTTAACAGAAATAAATGACCTTAGTGCAAAGCTGGAGTGCACATGTACTTATTTGATTACGGTACTAAAATTGTTTTGTCTAGTGCAAATTAGAGCATGTTTATATTCAAATTAATCAGTATGTTACAGGAATCCCAGCAATGTTAATTATATTCACCCAGGTCATTTCACTAGCTTTTTATAAGGGAGAAGCTTAGTCACTTAAGAACTGATAAATATACATGCGTTAGACCTGGGCCTATGCCAACTGTCAAACGTACTACCTCCCCTCCCCCCACGCCCCCTCGCTCGCTCGCTCCCTCCCTCTCCCCCATCTGCCCGGCGTTGCTGGAATCCTTGTAAAACAGTGAATAATTTTAATATAAACGTCACGTATTTTGCACAAGAGATAAAAGGTAATCACCTGTATCACATTACAGTAGCG
>NW_024718557.1:0-7766 GCF_018991925.1 Homarus americanus
TATCGGAGGTGTACCTGGGAGTGTCAGGAGTATACCTGGGAGTGTCTACGGTGTACCTGGGAGTGTCAGAGGTGTACCTGGGAGTGTCAGGGGTGTACATGGAAGTATCAGGGGTATACCAGGGAGTGTCAGAAGTATACCTGGGAGTGTCTGATGTAGTGATGGTTTGTCAGACCACAGCTTACATCTCAGAAACTCCAGTCTGACCGGACATTAGGGACGTCAAGTGTAGGGTAACTCTGCGGTTGACCAAGGATTGTAAACCAACTAGCTCCCCCTCCCATGTCACACATGTAAGAAGGCACCAGCCGACTCTCTCCCAATATACAATAACCTACACCGCAGAAAGAAGTCCAGACCTGACCTCACAATTAGCCAGGTCACTTGTAACCCTTGGAACCCAACTCAAGGCCTCTCGTGTTACACGGCCCCACCTGACGACTTCTCCTTACATCTCAGAAACTCCAGTCTGACCCGACGTTTGGGAAGTCAAGTGAAGGGGAACTCTCACGGTTGCTCTCCCAATATACACATGGCCCCACCTGATGACTTTCCCAGATAGTTCTGAAAAAGTCCAGGCCTGACCGCACATTTGCGGGGTCAAAATGTAAGGAGACCCTTCGCCGCCCCCCCAGGCCAGCTGAACCTGACGGCTCGCTTCCCAATATATAGGACGTCCTGGTCCTCCCTCCACGATTTGGCAGAGAGAGAGTTGTCTTGTAACAAGGTGGCCAGCTACGACACCACCAGGCCTGCTCGAGCCGAAGTCAGAGGCCGGAGGCAAGTCGCCTCCGGTCAGGACCGAGACTTCCCTCCGGTGTCCCAGCTAAGCAGTCGCCCACCCGACACCAGTGTCCCCACTAAGCAGTCGCCCTCCCGACACCAGTGTCCCAGCTAAGCAGGCGCCCTCCCGACACCAGTGTCCCAGCTAAGCAGTCTCCCTGCTAGGCCTCCCCTAGGTCACGTGAGTGTTTGTCAGAGCTTTCCGTGGGATGAGTTACTTACGTGGGAAGTGTATTCATTTCATGTTCGTGTCCGAGAATCAGAGTGTCTAGTAACGTAATATGATGTCCTAGTAACGTAAACATAATGTCCTAGTAACTTCAATAGAAGGTGTTATTAATGTGTCCATGTCATGTCGTTAATTAATAAAGAGTTGTAACGAAGCGGTGTTTGAGAAGTCGCCCTTAAGACGTAATAGAAGTGTATTGACGTATAAGATGCGATAAGTGTACTGACAGTGTAAATAACTATCACGGCCACGCTACCAAAGTCTTCCTCTCTTTATACTCTTATACTATCAATATTCTACCTATATGTAATCTTCTTCTTGTGAGTTTTGTCTCATTACAATGGCGGCAGCGCACTTAAAGTAAAGAACTCACGCCTCTTAACTTTAGTGTTCAGTACAGTGATAGTTAGAATCTTTTGAAGTAATCTCGTAACTATCTTGACGAAGCAGGCAGTACAAGGGTGGTTGGATTCGTAACATTATATTGGTGGCATTCACGCTTCCCTCGTCCCTTGTTATTGGTAACAGTGTACTTAACGTAAACCCATGCCCTCCCTCGGTTAGCCATAACACCTGGCTCGTTTCATCCTTCATTTGTTTCAGTCTAAGTATTGTCTACAATTGTGTAATAAGTAATTCCTGTGTCATAGCGTCGTAGCGTGAAAAGTGGCCTTGTGTGTCACCGTTACAGCTCAAGTAAATGTCTCTCGTCGTGGTATGCGCGAATTTTTTTTTTTTGCCTAGAAATATGTTCAGTGCTTAACGTAATTTCTCAGTGTTCCCTGCGTTCTGTGAAGTTCTCAGTATCCCAAGTGCTTTTTAATTGTCGGTCAGTGTTAAATGTACCCATTGTGTTTTAGCGATAGAAGCGGTGTCTGTACTAACTGTTATAACTTAACATGTCTTTTAACCTACATCCTCCTCCCTGTCCTAATCCTCACCTCACCCGCCGTACCCATCCGTTCCCGCCTCGCTCCGCCCTGCCCTGCCCTACCCCGCTCCGCTCCGCCCCGCCCCGCCCCGCGCCCCGTCCCGGTTACGCCACTCTACACCTCAGGCCTTCCCTAGGTCACGCGCGCATCATGGCCGAATGTTCCCGCCCCGCCCGCCGTGTGACCACCAATGTTTTGTCCTGTGAGTTATGCTTCGAAATTGGTGGTTAGTGTTACTTAACATTGCGATAATTACAGAGCTTCACTCAGTGTGTATTTATGCTAGTATGATTTGTAATGTACTCTTTGATGCGTAGTGATAAATAATATTCAATGTAGTGAGCAGAGCTTCACTCCCCGACCCAGCCTAATGAGAAAATTGTCGTGGCGGAAATAATAGTTACCAAACATTGACGTAACTTATAAAGTAAATATTTGTTTTTTTGCGAATGCACTTCCAACTAATCCATCATCCCTTTAGGATTGTTTCTGTCAAATGTCACACACAGTACCGCCCCATGGCTAGCCGGAATCCGTCCACAGCACATATAAGTAACGGCGTGAAGATGCGTGAAGATATGGCACCACCTGCTGCACTGCGTTCTGGTCTAGGATTAAGAAGAGTTTATATTTTTCTACTAGGAAGTTAAGGAGTGTGGAATGAAGTGCCACACAACGAACCCTGGTGAGCCCAGCCAGGGAGGGATTCACCACTGTGGAAGGTGTAAGACAGGACGGTCCTTGGTCTCGCCGACACTCACGTACGGAGGGCGAGGCCTGGGCCGCGGAACCTGCCTTACGAGTTATCTAAGGAGACGACAGCCCAAACAGTGGGCCGGCTTTCATCCCAGCCGGAGAGGGCCGTCGGCAGATGAACAGAAAATCGTCTGGAATATGTTGAAAACGAAGATGTATAAAGAAATACAGATGGAGCAGAAAAATTCATCTGGAATATGACGGAAAACGAAGAGGTATAAAGAAACGCAGATGAGCAGAAAAATCGTCTGGAATATGAAAATGCTCTAAACGTAGAGGAAGCGCAGGTGAACAGAAAAATCATCTGGAATATTATAGAAACCAGGAGGAAGTGAGAAGTCAGATGTGGTGACACGACCTACAAAGTGCGGTATTGAAGAAGGAAAAACGTGCTATGTGAAGACAGAAGAGACGCTGTGCTGACATCAGAAGAAAGTCGACGATGAAAAGGTGGATAATCAGAAGGACCAATCGACTACCGTTGTTGTACTGCCAGCATTCCTTATTTTCAGATACCAGCTGGATGGAGGACTTGAGCCATGCTGAACCCAACAAATGTACTGATGTTGTTGATGTTGCTGATGTGTAATAAAAAGATATAACACCCTAACATGTGAAGTAGGAGCATTTTGTATGAAGTATTTCATTCTCTGATTTTTGTTAACATGTACTACAAAGAATGGTTTTTTTAAAAGATTAGTCACTTTTTCTATGAGTTCATTTGATCAATGTTTTGTATTACCAAACACAATGTTGTAGCCATTTACTGACTGAGATGAATTATTATTTTGACACGGCCTGGTTAGGCAATGTAACACCTGATTTTGTTTGTAGAATGTGATTTGCAAGTTTGCCTCGGACACTATGCTAGATATGAAGGATCTTTAGATCACTCTATGTTCACTTACTGTGTATGTATTTTTTTTTTCTCCTGTCATAGAAGCTTTAATCTTGGCGGGAGGTATAGTAAGCTTTGTCAGATCAAACTATGCCAGTAGAAAAACATACATCTCTAATGTTATAATTTATAAAATGTAAGGATGCATTATCGCCTCAGGGACTATATTAGATACTGCACATGATGTTACTGTCTGCTTTAAATGTGTCATCAGTTCTCTGACTATATTAGATACTGCACATGATGTTACTGTCTACTTTAAATGTGTCATCAGTTCTCTGAGCATGTAAGCTTTGGTCTTGGCGGGAGGTGTAGTGATGGTTTGTCAGACCACAGCTTACATCTCAGAAACTCCAGTCTGACCGGACATTAGGGACGTCAAGTGTAGGGTAACTCTGCGGTTGACCAAGGATTGTAAACCAACTAGCTCCCCCTCCCATGTCACACATGTAAGAAGGCACCAGCCGACTCTCTCCCAATATACAATAACCTACACCGCAGAAAGAAGTCCAGACCTGACCTCACAATTAGCCAGGTCACTTGTAACCCGTGGAGCCCAACTCAAGGGGCCACAAACAACCAGGGCCTCTCTTGTTACACGGCCCCACCTGACGACTTCTCCTTACATCTCAGAAACTCCAGTCTGACCCGACGTTTGGGAAGTCAAGTGTAGGGGAACTCTCACGGTTGCTCTCCCAATATACACACGGCCCCGCCTGATGACTTTCCCAGATAGTTTCAGTGTCTAACGCTATTTGTAACAATGCAAGAGACCTTTCAAGCCGCTCCCTTCAGGCCAGCTGCTGAACTGACGGCCTGCTTCCAACAGAGTAGGACGTCCTGGCCCCTGTTACCTTTGCAGTTTTTGTTCGCCATACCATGGCAGTTTAATTCTAAAGTAAAGAACTCACGCCTCTTAACTTTAGTGTTCAGTACAGTGATAGTTAGAATCTTTTGAAGTAATCTCGTAACTATCTTGACGAAGCAGGCAGTACAAGGGTGGTTGCATTCGTAACATTATATTGGTGGCATTCACGCTTCCCTTGTCCCTTGTTATTGGTAACAGTGTACTTAACGTAAACCCATGCCCTCCCTCGGTTAGCCATAACACCTGGCTCGTTTCATCCTTCATTTGTTTCAGTCTAAGTATTGTCTACAATTGTGTAATAAGTAATTCCTGTGTCGTAGCGTCGTAGCGTGAAAAGTGGCCTAGTGTGTCACCGTTACAGCTCAAGTAAATGTCTCTCGTCGTGGTATGCGCGAATTTTTTTTTTCTAGAAATATGTTCAGTGCTTAATATAATTTCTCAGTGTTCCCCGCGTTCTGTGAAGTTCTGCGTATCCCAAGTGCATTTTAATTGTCGGTCAGTGTTAAATGTACCCATTGTGTTTTAGCGATAGAAGCGGTGTCTGTACTAACTGTTATAACTTAACATGTCTTTTAACCTACATCCTCCTCCCTGTCCTAACCCTCACCTCACCCTCCGTACCCATCCGTTCCCGCCTCGCTCCGCCCTGCCCTGCCCTACCCCGCTCCGCTCCGCCCCGCCCCGCCCCGCAAAGCCCCGGCCTGGCCCGATCAACCACGCCCCGGCTCCCCCCACCTCACCCGCCACGCCTCGCCCCACCCCGCCCCGCGCCGCGCCGGCCTGGCCAGCCGCGCTCCGCAGCCGCGCCCCGCCTCGCCTCCCCTAGGTCGCTGTGACCACCAATCCCCCTATGTTTTGTCCCGTGAGTTATGCTTTGAAATCGGTGGTTAGTGTTACTTAATATTGCGATAATTACAGAGCTTCACTCAGTGTGTTTTTATGCTAGTATGATTTGTAATGTTCTCTTTGACGCGTAGTGATAAATAATATTCAATGTAATGAGCAGAGCTTCACTCCCCGACCCAGCCTAATGAGAAAATTGTCGTGACGGAAATAATAGCTACCAAACATTGACGTAACTTATAAAGTAAATATTTGTTTTTTTTTGCGAATGCACTTCCAACTAACCCATCATCCCTTTCGGATTGTTTCTGTCAAATGTCACACACAGTACCGCCCCATGGCTAGCCGGAATCCAACCACAGCACATATAAGAAGGAAGAAGCAGCGTGAGGAATGCAGCACCACACCCGCCACACACCACCCCACTTCTTTCAAGTCCTACCTGGTCTAGGATTAAGAAGAGTTTATATTTTTCTACTAGGAAGTTAAGGAGTGTGGAATGAAGTGCCACACAACGAACCCTGGTGAGCCCAGCCAGGGAGGGATTCACCACTGCGGAAGGTGTAAGACAGGACGGTCTTTGGTCTCGCCGACACTCACGTACGGAGGGCGAGCCCTGGTCCGCGGAACCTGCCTTACGAGTTATCTAAGGAGACGACAGCCCAAACAGTGGACCGGCTTTCATCCCAGCCGGAGAGGGCCGTCGGCAGATGAACAGAAAATCGTCTGGAATATGTTGAAAACGAAGATGTATAAAGAAATACAGATGGAGCAGAAAAATTCATCTGGAATATGACAGAAAACGAAGAGGTATAAAGAAACGCAGATGAGCAGAAAAATCGTCTGGAATATGAAAATGCTCTAAACGTAGAGGAAGCGCAGGTGAACAGAAAAATCATCTGGAATATTATAGAAACCAGGAGGAAGTAAGAAGAAGTCAGATGTGGTGACACGACCTACAAAGTGCGGTATTGAAGAAAGAAAAACGTGCTATGTGAAGACAGAAGAGACGCTGTGCTGACATCAGAAGAAAGTCGACGATGAAAAGGTGGATAATCAGAAGGACCAATCGACTACCGTTGTTGTGCTGCCAGCATTCCTTATTTTTAGATACCAGCTGGATGGAGGACTTGAGCCATGCTGAACCCAACAAATGTACTGATGTTGTTGATGTTGCTGATGTGTAATAAAAAGATATAACACCCTAACATGTGAAGCAGGAGCATTTTGTATTTTGTATTTAATTCTCTGATTTTTGTTAACATGTACTACAAAGAATGTTTTTTTTTAAAAAGATTAGTCACTTTTTCTATGAGTTCATTTGATCAATGTTTTGTATTACCAAATACAATGTTGTAGCCATTTACTGACTGAGATGAATTATTATTTTGACACGGCCTGGTTAGGCAATGTAACACCTGATTTTGTTTGTAGAATGTGATTTGCAAGTTTGCCTCGGACATTATGCTAGATATGAAGGATCTTTAGATCACTCTATGTTCACTTACTGTGTATGTATTTTATTTTTTTTCTCCTGTCATAGAAGCTTTAATCTTGGCGGGAGGTATAGTAAGCTTTGTCAGATCAAACTATGCCAGTAGAAAAACATACATCTCTAATGTTATAATTTATAAAATGTAAGGATGCATTATCGCCTCAGGGACTATATTAGATACTGCACATGATGTTACTGTCTACTTTAAATGTATCATCAGTTCTCTGAGCATGAAAGCTTTGGTCTTGGCGGGAGGTGTAGTGATGGTTTGTCAGACCACAGCTTACATCTGAGAAACTCCAGTCTGACCGGACATTAGCCGAGGGCAAGTATAGGGTAACTCTGCGGTTGACCAAGGATTGTAAACCAACTAGCTCCCCCTCCCATGTCACACATGTAAGAAGGCACCAGCCGACTCTCTCCCAATATACAATAACCTACACCGCAGAAAGAAGTCCAGACCTGACCTCACAATTAGCCAGGTCACTTGTAACCCTTGGAGCCCAACTCAAGGCCTCTCGTGTTACACGGCCCCACCTGACGACTTCTCCTTACATCTCAGAAACTCCAGTCTGGCCCGACGTTTGGGAAGTCAAGTGTAGGGGAACTCTCACGGTTGCTCTCCCAATATACACATGGCCCCACCTGATGACTTTCCCAGATAGTTCTGAAAAGGTCCAGGCCTGACCGCACATTTGCAGGGTCAAATGTAAAGAGACCCTTCGCCGCCCCCCAGGCCAGCTGAACCTGACGGCTCGCTTCCCAATATATAGGACGTCCTGGTCCTCCCTCGAGGATTCGCAGAGAAGTAGTTGTCTTGTAACAAGGTGGCCAGCTACGACACCACCAGGCCTGCTCGAGCCGAAGTCAGAGGCCGGAGGCAAGTCGCCTCCGGTCAGGACCGAGACTTCCCTCCGGTGTCCCAGCTAAGCAGTCGCCCACCCGACACCAGTGTCCCCGCT
>NW_024718558.1:0-17018 GCF_018991925.1 Homarus americanus
AGAAGATCAGGAAATCTTCATGGATATAGCCAAAATATGTGGGCAGGCTAGGAAGGAGGCAAGGGAGAAATATTGGCAAGACTTTGCACTGCACATTGGGGAGAGTAAAACTCTCAAAGAAATATGGCAGGATATTAACAAAATTAGAGGAAAAAGGAGTAATTTTATTAGCCATCCTCATCCAGAGGAAGAAGCTAATAAACTGGTTGACAAATGGGCTAAAGCAGCAAGTGTTGCCTCCCTGCCTAACAGG
The DNA here is from genome assembly GCF_018991925.1 of Homarus americanus. Lineage (NCBI taxonomy): Eukaryota > Metazoa > Arthropoda > Malacostraca > Decapoda > Nephropidae > Homarus > Homarus americanus. The sequence continues at coordinate 254 of NW_024718558.1, forward strand.
ACAATAGAAGCATTAGATGAGTGGCAAAATGAAAGAAAAAGATTTATTTCATCAGCTCTAAATATTTGTGATGTAACATGTGTAGATATTACTAAAGATGAGTTATTAAATGCTGTTAAAAAAGGAAAATCTACAGCACCAGGCGAAGATGGTGTGACATATGAAATTTTGAACTGCTTAGTTGGTATGGAAAATAGTCCATCATTAGATTTATTCAACATGAGCTATGCAGAGGGTAGATTACCAACAGAATGGAAGAAAGCGATAGTTATTCCTTTCCCTAAGGCAACTGGTGGATACAGGCCAGTGTCTTTAACATCTTGTTTTTCCAAGATGATGGAGAGAGTATTATTAAATAGGCTTGTATATATTGTCGGGGAAAATCTATCTTGTAATTTATTTGGTTTTTTGGAAGGGAAATGTACTTCAGACTGTGTTATAAAATGTTTATCAAATGATGCAGACAGATGTAGAGTTTTTGTGGATTTACAAGGAGCATTTGATAAAGCTCACAGTGAAGTAGTTATGAATGAACTGGCTGCTCTAGGGGTATCAGGAAAGTTGTTACACTGGATAGGTGACTACTTGCATGGAAGGAGAATCTGTGTATGGTATCAGGGATGTTTGTCTGAGGAAAGAGTGAACTAGGCACTCCCCAAGGGGGAGTATTGAGTCCAATGTTATTTAATGTGTTAATGAACAAGATAGCCTCACACAAATATCCCAAAGGAGTTGTAACCATCATTTATGCAGATGACATCTTATTTCAAGGAAACTCTGTAAAAAATTTGCAGATTGCATTAAATAATTTTAGTGTTCTTTCTCAAAAGATGGGCTTAGTTATCAATGAAGAAAAAACCAAGTGTGAATGTAAAGGAAGAGGAACTGAATCCGTTTTTCTAAATGGAAAAATTGTAGAGAAAGTGTCAAAGTATAAATATTTAGGAATGTATATTGGCTTTACTAGTGAAAGTAAAGACGCAGAAATATATCATGTCCTCACTCAATGTAGAGCAAGATTACAGCCCTTAAAGGCACTAGCATGTTGTGGTAAAGGTGCTGGGGTACCCATACTGAGAATGATGTATATTTCTACCATCAGATCACTTATAGACTATGCAGCACCTGGGCTCTCTTGTACTGGTGAAGGAAGGCTACGGAAGCTTGAGATCATGCAAAATGAAGCAATGAGAATAATTTTAGGGTGTCAAAAGAATGCAATGATTGAGATAATGAAAATGGAACTAGGGTTACAGAGCATTTCACAGAGGGTCAATGAAATTAATACAGTTGCAGCAGTTCGATTAATGAGAGGGAACAGTGGGGTTAAATTTGTACAAGATATAAATGATGGTTTAAAAGATAAAAGGACCTTCTGCAGGCAAGGCAAGAGAGGATACATGAATGGATTAGTAAATATTATTAAAAAATGTAATCTGGCAGACTGGTGTACAGCTGTTCAGAAGAGTTGTAAGAATCCACCCTGGGAAGAACGAGAAGTAGAGTTAGACATAGTGCCTCTCACAATGAAGAAATCATTACATGAACCAGGACAGTTAAGGGCTTTATATGGGAATAAGATTAGTAATTTGCCTAAAATAAACACATTGCATGTATATTGTGACGGTTCAGTTATGTCAAGTGGTAGGGCAGGGTGCGGGATCCTTATAAGACAGTACACAGAACAAGGAAATGATGACATCAAAATTGGACTTCGGTTGAGCAGTTTTATTTCATCAACACAAGCTGAGTTATATGCAATGTTGGTAGGATTGGAAAATGTTGTAAAGAGGTATAAAGATGCATATTTTTTGTTGATAGTAGGGCAGCTTTGGATTCTTTGAACAGTGGGAGTCCAGTCTTTGGACACATTATTGGTTCATGTAGAAAATTAGTAAATGCAATAAGGAAAAATGGCCATAATGTTCAATTTGTATGGGTTCCTTCACATGTGGGGATTGGTCTTAATGAAGCAGTAGATATAATAGCAAAAAGAGCCACGGAAAAGGCCGAGATCGACATAATATGTACTAAAACCTTGAAGCAATTAAGGAGCAAATTACGGAAAATACAATCAATAGAAGATAATTTCAAAAGGAATGAAATATACGAGAAAAGTGAAACAATGAAACATTACCATCATGTTCTCATGAACACAAAATTTACATATGGGAAAGATAGGAGTAGGTGGAAAGATTCAGTGTATATGAGGTTAAGATTAGGATATATATATTATTGGGAACTTGGAGCTGAGAGAAGTGAACAGGATAAAGAATGTAGAGTTTGTAGAACATCCAGATCCCATACCCTGCCACATTATATACTGGAATGCCCATTGCTTAATGTATATAGAAATGCCCATATAAATAATGTCCCCATGCAAATAGAGTGGATGTTTGGAAATGGGAAAATAGATGAAATATTAAAGAAATATAGAAATTTTGCATCTAGAATATAACTATGTATTATAACTAATTATATGAAATATTAGGGATTTATGTGAGTCCTGAGAGGGACATTCCTGGACTGGGGTGAGGATGACTTATGTCACTTCATCCCTTTGAGATGTATTAATGTTTTTTTGTATCTCAATAAACGTATCAATCAATCAATCATACCTACCACTATTACGCCTGTATGAAACTGGTAACTTCAGGTCCGCAGGAGTAGCAGTCCAATAAATCTTAAAAAAAAAAACAAAAAAAAAAACATTAAATAATTATTATAGCGCTTGAAATACTATCTACTGTTATATCAAAACATGAACGAGAAGAAAAGTCAAAAGCTAGCGAGCTACAACTTAAATTATTAGTATAAAAGATCAATAAAGAATTTTAAAATACAGCATGTCTAGTTGAGCCCGGATACTTTAACTCTCCTAATTTCCTTCAAACTTTCCCCTCATTTACGTCCACCTAACCCCCTCCCCCCCCGCCCCAATACTTCCAAAGTACTTCCAACAAAAACCCAGCAACAAATATTAGCCCTTCATCCTTATCTACAGGCTTCAAGTCAAGTTTGATAACGTAAAAAAAAACAAAAAAACATAGGAAAAAAATGCTTCTGTAACAGTGCCATGTAAATTGTCATGTTTTAGAGAAAATCTATGAGAATCTAGTTTAGACAATATTCCTGCCAAAAAGCCATTATAGAGGCATATTACACCAAAAAGAGCCTGCCTATGTGCCTACATCTTAGCCAATCACCGTGACCTCTAAGTGTGACGCGAAAGGCGCAGCTGAGCTGTTTTTTTTTGTTTTTTTTATTGGACACCCCCTTACATCCTTGTTTAAGGTGAAGCGCAGAAGCGTTTACAGCGCCCAACAGGGAAGCATGCTAAGTTCATGGTTGATGATGATGATGGGATGGAGAGAAGAGAGCCATTGGCTCAAGAAGGTGGAAGACGGTGTAGGAGGAATATGTCTCATGAGTTAAGGGCGTAGAAACCTGAAGAGTCAAGGGCGTAGAAGCCTGAAGAGTCAGTGGTTTATGTCAAAGCAAGTTATTGGAAGCTCAAACAACTTTCCCTGAATACGAATTCGCAACTTTCGATTTATAGCAGGTACCTACTTTGCTGCCAGGTGAACAAGGACCAAGGGAAGCTGGCAAGTGTGTCGGAACAAATTTCCACCGACCCAGGAATCGAACCCGTGACAACTGGCTTGCAAGGCAAGAGCGGTACAGCTCTACCCACAGGCGCCCCAGCTGAGCTGATTTGCTGAAAATTAGCGTCTCCTACCCAACTACAATTGGGTTGTACAGTAATAAGGTTGAACAAGAGGACAGAACATGATTATGTCTCGTTGGCAATTATGTTTATTGCAATGGTAATTACTTATCTATTTTCATGATAATTTCCGATAAAACGGTTTGATGGTACAATAAAAGCAGGTACTGTAAATATAGTAGGTGTTACAAGAAATATTAATACTTAGACAATAGATTTTTTTTAAGAGATGATTTAAAGGAAGGGAGCGTAGGCTTTGCTCGGATGTGTGGGGGTAAGTTGTTCCACACCTTCACACCGTGATATTTTATGGAGGAGTAGCTCTGGGTGCCTTAAGTTGTATCTCTGATTATACCGGAACTGGAAATAATTATTGTCAAGCAAGTGATTGATAGATTCAGATTTGCCCCCGAGGGGGATAGTTTATTGGGCACCCCCTTACATCCTGTGCAAGGTGAAGCGCAGAAGCATTTACAGCGCCCATCTGGGAAGTATGCAAAGTTCATACTTGCCTTTATGACTCGTGAATTAAGGGGGTAAAAGCCTGAAGGGTCATAGGTTTTGTCAAGTTACATAAAGTGAGAGAATGATGAGTGCGTGGGGGGAAAGTTCCCGGTACATTTCATCTGTTTATGGCAAAGCGTGGCAGGTCCCTAATAATGTCAAGTGCCAGGCCTGTCACTAGGAGGAGGGATATCTGGTCAGGGAGGGAAGAGGTGTTGGTAACAGCTAGGGACCTGTAGGAGGTGGTCATAGGGCAAGTGAGGATGTAGTGAGAGAGGGTGTGAGAGTCGGGTTGGCCGCAAAGTTTACAAACAGTGCGGCCAGGCTCAGGGTTGCCAATGTACTCCCATAGGTACCTGTACCCTAGGTGCAGTCTCATGTACATAATCTGTTGAGATCGAGTCAGGGATTGATACTCTTTGTAGTGGCGGTTGTCGTCACCGGTTACAGCGTCATAGTGGCATAGTGTGACGCTACCCCGTTGCTTCAGGTGTGTCCAATTTTCATCGAATGCCTCTCGTTGTGTGGCGTGTATGCGAGATTTGAGATGACTCAAGGAGAGGGCGAGAGCGGCTTCAATATCTTCTTCTTGTGTAGCTTCTTTGGCAAGCCGACCTACAGTGTCACAGGCAGTTATTCTTATAAGTGACGGGATCTAAATAAACTTGACACGGAAGTCATCAGTTTGTTCTAGCCCGGCGACGGCGGCTAGGGTGTGTTGGGCGGCAGGGGAGGAGGGGGAGGCTAATTTGAGCCTCGCTAGCGCCGAAGTGCTGTCACTGATTATAAGGAGGTTCCAGCGTTCAGTGCGAGCATACAGTAGGTCGCCACCTCATGAATGCCCGCGAGGATGGCTATGCTTTCAGCATCAGTGGAGGAGGCCCAGTCGTGGACCCTGATTTTCCTGCAGGCCTGGCGCTCAGGAATCCACACAGCTGCCCCAGAGCTGCCCAGCGTGGTAACAGACCCATCACAGTAGACGAGGATAGGAGGGTGGGAGGTCTTAAGAGAGGAGGCGACATCATTAATCTGCTCAAGGCAGTTAAGTTTGAGCATATACCGCAGTTGGGTGGATTTACGACCAGGGAAGGTGTGGACGACAACATCAACACTCGGGGAAGTCCACGGCGGTAGAGGCGAATGAAAAGTGATTGATAGATTTGTAAACAACGGGGCACAGCAGTAGGTGTTAACATCTTCGAATTTAAAAATTTTCAATATAGCTAATTTTTTATTTGTGTGATCTGTTTTTTTTTAAAGTAGGTCATTGTCCGTACAACTCTCTTTTGTGCAGTAACCAGAGATTATGTTTTTGAAGAGCTAGAGGCCCCCCCCCCCATACTGTGTGACAGTGTATCAGGTGTTGGTAAACAAGATCATGATAGATTTCTTTCATTGCTGTGACAGTGAGTGACTGTCGAGTGTGATACAGACTATTAAAAAAAACCCAACTTCTTTCAATATTATGAGTTACTAGGCATCAATTAGAGAGTTTGAAAATCTTTCATTCACACGTAATTGTCAAAATATAAATCATATAAAAGTAGCGTAGAAAAAAAATTCTTTGCTGACCTTAAGCATAAATCAAGTACTATTTATTGCGCACTCGAGTTAACCACATTTGGGTTAATCGCAAGGGTCAGCATCACCGGAGTGCAATGGTGAGCCTCGCCCTGGGAAAACCGCCTTTGTGATCACGGTATCTCCTGTGCCAGGTAAGTATGCCCTGAATTGTTCATCCTAAACCCTAACCTAACTTGACTGACTATCATTGTGCTGAACCATCTCTCTTCAATTCAATTCAATTTCAATTGTTTATTCCTTGATAGAGGAAGCGGGATCCTAGTGCTGTCACTAGGTACCCCTGTACAATGACACCAGAGTCATCTGGCAAGTGTGAAAAGTATATACAGTATAAATATTATAAAGGGGCTTACTAAAGCCTAAGGAAGGAAGGATGTTCCTTTAACACATAATTAATATTATTTACAAAATATCTGGCCAGTATTGGGAGGATCATCTTGTCTCCGTCAGGGGGTCGTGGAGTGGTGGTCCAGCAGGCGTCACGGAAGCGTTGTGTGTGGGGACATCTTAGGAGGTAGTGGATAAGGGTGCGGCTGTCGGGTCTTCTGCATAACGCACAAGAGCGTTGCTCAGGGGATGTGGGGATACCAATCTCCCAAGCAAAGTCATACCCGATGATGATACGGGCAGCAATCACGTCCCCCTTCCGCGACCCTTTCCCGTAGACGTACGAGAAGTCAGGAAGTTTACGGAGGACATCGTACCATGTGGGCGGGGAGTCCAGGGGGATGGCTGCTTCCCGAGCTTCTCTCTGTTTGCGGCGGATTTGGGTCCTAATCTGTAAGAGTGTTCGAGGAACAACGTAGTCAGGTGTGGCCTTGTTGCAGCCAGTCTTGGCAAGGTCATCTGCTGCCTCATTCCCCAAGATACCGACATGACTAGGTATCCATAGGAATGTCACAGGACGGCCTTCATCCTGAAGTGTGGATGTTAACCCTCGTATTCGGAGGATGAGGTCCTTATTTTCCCCAGATCCAAATGCGATCCCGTCGAGAGCAGACCTGGAATCGCAGCAGACAAGCAAGGGGCAGAAACCATCTGCTTCTTCCTCAGCGAGAAGGGCAGCAAGGAGGGCTATTAGTTCAGCCTGAGTGGAGGATGCCCCGTCAGAAACTCTGAGAGACAGTTTGATAGGCTCAGGGGCATGAGGACGGGAGATGTAGACACCAGCCCCGGCCCTACCTGTAGCGGGGTCAACAGAACCATCAGTGTAGAGGACGACCCTACCTGGGGACCAGTGAGCGATCCTGGAGAGGTGGTATTTGCAGAGAATAACAGGGTTCACCTGGGATTTCGGGAGCGGTCCACCGAGGGCAATCACTTCAGGTTGAAAATCCAGCCAGGGAGAAGGAGACGAACCAACAGCAGGGGTGACAACAATATCAGGCAGGAGGTCGTGTTCCTGAAGGGCTCGGATGAGTGACCCTCGCCACTGTCTTCTAGATGGAGGTCGGTCTCGGACAGCAGTAGTCAAGTTGGTTTGGACATAGTTGCCCCTAGGATCCCGTAGAATGGAAACGGCAGTTTTTAGGTAAAACTCCTGGACACGATCCTGTAAGGGGGAAAGACCAAGTTCGGTATATAGAGAAGTAGAGCGTGTCCACTGAGGAGCCCCAAGGATGATACGAGCAGCTTTCCTCTGGATAACTTCGAGACGGTTGACAGCAGTCCGACTAATGTTGACGAGGGCAGGGGCGGCGTAGTCGACACAGGAACGGACAAAAGACTTGTACATGGTGAGAAGTACAGGGATGCTGGCACCAAGGGAACCCCTGCACATGGTAGAGAGGGGAGCGAGACGCCGAAAACATATGTCTCGAAGATAGCGGACTTCAGGGATCTGACAACGTGTGCGAGTTACATACACACCCAGGTATTTTGTCTCATTAACCCAGTCCAAGGGCGTTCCTGATAAGAAAAGGGGTGGAGGTACAACACGACCGTGCCACATGGCTTTTGTTTTCGCAGTTGAAAGAAGGAAACCAAGTGAATCACACTCTCTGGAGACCAGATCAAGGGCTTCCTGCATGCTGAGGTAGTCAGGGGCTTGGAGGAGGACATCGTCGGCATATCCTGAGTGGACAACTTCTGTCGGCCACGGGAGTGATGCAATGGAGTGCATGAGAGTGTTAAACAAGGTGGGACTCAGGACTCCACCTTGAGGGGTGCCGAGGTTCATTTCTTGAACAGGAGACATAGAGCCTTCAACGCGAACCCGGGCCTGACGTCCAGTGAGGTAAGAGGCGATCCATTGTAGAAGTCTCCCTTTAACCCCTAACCGTGCAAGTTCAGCTAAAATGAGGGCAGGCTGAGCCGTATCAAAGGCTCCCTTGATATCAAGGAAGACGGAGACGCGGGCAGTCTGATTGCAATAAAAGGAAGCAATGGAGTGTGCTGTGCTGCGATGTTGAATGAAACCATTGAGGGAGTTGTGGAAGCCGCCTATGGTGTGAAGAAGGCGACGATGGAGTATCCTCTCCATCATCTTGCAAACACAGGAGGTAAGACTAATGGGTCGATATTTCCCAGGATCTCCCGGCTTAGGGATGGGGATAATAGTGGCATTTTTCCAGTTGGACGGGAGAACCCCATGTTCATAAGACATATTGTAGAGAGCAAGCAAGGGGCCGTTAAGAATATTAGTACAGGCGTTGAGGACGGAGTAGGTTATCTGATCATCCCCAGGAGAGGTGTCTTTTCTAGAGCGACGAGCACTGTCAAGCTCGAACTGTGTGATGGGATGATCAGTGGGGGCAGGGGAGGTAAGAGCAGCACGAACAACAGGCTCAGACGCATCGATGCGGGCCTGCACTGCCTCCTGCATTGGATCTGGAAGTGCCTCAGGGGAGGAAGCTCGTGCCCAGTCCTCCATTAAAGAGCAGGCAAGGGAGGCGGGGTCAGGGTGGGGAGGAGGCCTCCGTCGAGTACCCCGTATAGCATTAATCCGATTCCATACATAAGAGGGTGACGACTGGAACGATAGAGACCCCGTGAAGGATAGCCAGTCCGCCTCACGTATCCGACGGCGCTCCTGAGTTGCAAAGGAGCACCAATTTTTGAAGTCTTCCCAGTCCTCTGGAGACCGAGACCTCCGTATGGCAGAGTGGAGATCACGGGTTACCTGCCGGAGATGTCTCATGGCAGGGATACGATACCAGTAGTTGGTGGCACTTCTGGGGTGACGGGGAGGGCGTGGAGGGGTAGCGCGATTGACAGAGTCATACACGGCATCAACAAAATCAGCGCTGTAAGAGTCAAGGGACTGAGGGACAACATAGGAATCCGCCCAGGTAGAAAGGTATTGGGTAAAGGAAGGAACAGCATCTTGTGTGAGACGAAGGCGAGGGGATCGATAAGGAGTTGATGTCGGGGCAGAGAAGGAGAGCCTGAGATGGGTAGTAACGGCAAGATGGTCACTATACAGAGCAGGCTCGGTGCAGACGGTAGGATGAAAGGAAGTATGACCGTTCAATAGTAAGCCAACATCAAGGAAACTATGGGGGAGGCGAGTAGGATCGTCAGGACAAAGAAAGCGAACATCATCATCCCCATTAAGAAACTGTGAGAGATGTGATCCATTAAGGGTACATGGAGTGGGATGATCCGGAGTAAGAGTGGGATGGCGGGCATTAAAGTCGCCAAGAACAATAGTGGGAACCCCATCATGGAGGTCGTGAAGAACCTGGGGGTCCAGAGAATCACTCTTGAAATGAACATTGACTACACGAAGGGTCCGGTCACCAAGAGTAAGGGAGACAGAAAGTAATTCAGACGGGGGTCCATGTGAGTCAGGTGAAGGGAGACGAACAGATGGAATGGTGTTACGCACAAGGGTGAGGAGGCCACGAGCCTGCCCACGGTACCGAGGCAGGGTGTAAACAGAATAGCCAGAGAGGCGGAGTGGAGTAACATCGTCTGTGATGGTTTCCTGAAGTAGAGCAACATCTACTTGATGGGAGAGCACAAACTGGGCGAGGTCTGTCCGGCGAGGTCTAAGTCCCTGGATGTTCCATTGTAAGAAGAGGAGGGAACGGCCTCCGGTGTGAGATGAGTCGGAGGGGCTAGACAGGGCTCCAGAGGAGGTACCAAATTCTGTTGAGAGAAATGGAGAGGGAGGAGTGGGAGAGCGAGGGATGGATCCTCCATCTCGGGAGATGGAAGGAGGCGGGTCATCAGGGCTTGCAAAGTGCGCCCCTGTTGGGTCAGGGTGTCCAGAATGAGTTGTTGTTGCTTCTGCAATGTCGCAATTGTTTTCACAAACAAGTCGAGTTGGGTTGAGAGAAGGTTGATTTGCTTGGAGTGGCGATCCAGACGGAGAGTGATTGTTTCCATAGAACCAACTTGGTGTACCTGTGCATGAGCTGGAGGTGGCGGCGAGGATTGCCGAGGGCCCGACTGGGCATGTGGTGGTGGTAGCGACGGAGAGGGACGGTGAGGGTTCAGTTGAGTAAGAGGTGGTGGTGCTGGTGAGAGACAGCGGGGGTCCGGGTGGGCAGGAGATGGTGGTGACTGTGTGGCAGGGCCGGCAACGACCTTGTTCCAAGAACGGTAGGGAGAGGGAGGGAGGGGAGAAAGGATGGGTGGTAGGGGTGATGGAGGGGGTGGTAGAGGAGAGGAGATCAATGGGAAATCCTTGGTGGATGGAAGAGGCGGTGGTGGATAGGATTGAGGTTTGGTTGACAGGGGCTTCGTCAGAGACGAGGGCGGTGGTACAAGGTAAGTTTTCCCCGGGCGAGTGCCAGGACGCTGTGGGCAATTGGCATTCCAGGCGTGGTGACTGCCATGGCAATTGACGCACCGTGGAATAACTGGGATTTTGTTCTGAATTTTCGATTTGCATTCCACTGTGTCGTGAGGACCTGCACAGAAACCGCAGGCGACCATCCTCGTGCACTCCCAGGTGCGGTGTTTCCACGATTGGCAACGACCACAGATTTTCGGGGTTCCGATAAATCGGTCGAGAGGACAGTTGTGAATTGGTCCTACATTCACCTTCGGGGGGAGGGGGCCCACCCACCAGCCGATGAGTTCGTTGGATGGATGTTTGGAGACCGGGTTGATGCGGCGTTCCATGTCCAGTAGTTGTGGGAGAAGAGGGCGAAGATCGTCGATAGGGATCTCCCAGGGTACGTGGCGAACCATTACCTTGGTACGACGAGTTTCTGGGGTGATGATGGTGAACTTCAGCATCACCTCCCCCTGGGGAGCAGGAAAGCCCACCTGAGTGAGCAGGCGTACCGTCTCGTCCATTTGTGTGGTGACTATCACGGCTGTGGGACCTCGGCGGAGGCGAAGTGTTGAGTCCTGAAGTGGAGAGCAGTGACGGAAGAACCAGGTCGTCCGTGTGCTCAGAGGCAAGTCCCGAGGGAAGGCGAGACGACGAAGGCGCGACGGGGCAGGGAGACAAAGGGAATCCCCTATGTCCATCGTCGGCGGAGGGTCGGTCATTGAGCCACATGTAGGCTCACTTGGGGACCCTGATGACAGGAGTCCACCCTCTACAGCCCCAGAAGGGGTGCAAGGGGGAGCCGTGGCCCCTGCTGGAGACCCTGACTTCTGAGGTTTCTGCTTCTTCTTTGACGTGTCTTCAAGAAGAAAGTCGTCAGCATCACTGTCACCTACTGCCGCCGTTTCCAACGAACGGGAGCGTTTAACGGCGGGCATAGGACACGTTGGCAACACTGCAGTCAGGTGGAGTGGTAATGACGTCACACTATCACACTGCGCATGCGCAAACTTGAAAACTTTGCTCAGAGGGATCGGGTGGTAGGACCAGATGTTTTATCCCCAAAAAATGACAAAGTCCAAAAGTAACAAAAAAATATATGCCACTGTGCTGATAACTGGGTCTTACTGTAGTTGTCTACACAGGCTGGGATTGGTAGACTCTCTGAATTCGTCAGAAATACGAATTTTAAGGAGCAGTCTCTTACAGCCTTTGTTGACACTACGCACGCATGCGCGTTTCCTCCCATCTCTCTTATGTTATTTATTTAAATTTATAAACCAATTATATGATAACTTTTTATATAATTCGTAATATGCTAAAATAAAAATTGTCACATTAAAAGTGAGAGGCATATGATGGAAATAAACAAGTTTGGCTTTATAAACTATTCATTTCCATCAAAACACAAACATACGGGGTTAGAAAATTTTAACTATTGATAATTTTTTCGCGTTTTTCTTGTGTCTAATTCAATATGATTTCCCATTAGATCCAAAATATAGTAATTAATAGTATCTCAACCATCAACTTTAGATTGATTTGCCAGGATAAGTTTGTATAGAGGTAAGCCAAGTTTTCTTCTGTAGCAAATTGATCCTGAAGTTTCTTCCTCTCACAATTAAGTCGTTTGGGATATTGCTTATGTACTTTATCTATTAATTATGAGGAACTTGCTATCCAGTGAGGGCTATCCCTCCTAATATAAAACTGAACATTGTGGAAATACTTTATTTGGCATAGTAATGAGATCAATATAGCCCAGAATCATTTTATTGGAAAATTGACTAATAACCAAACTAGAAATTGATACAATTCCAAATTTTCTACAATTATATGCAATAAATATTTATACTTGTGTAAGCATTTTACAAATACTTCAGGAACTACTTCTCTGGGCGGAGCTTCATTTTTTCATGAAGGTTGGCATACACGGTTCATAAAGTAATTGTCTCAATCATTTAGGCACTATCATTTTTAGTGCAATTTATACTTTTCATAATGCAACGGAAATTAGTTTTCCAGCTTCTATGTAAAAAATAAAATAACAAAAACAGCGGGTGTATTGTTGGTATCATAGTTAAAAAACATTGGCAACCGGCGTATCTCTTCATGGGGAAAGTACAGTGTAGGGTATGCGTCCTTCAGTCTGTCCCTCAAACATGCCAGTTTCTTCCTTCACTAACACTGGTCAATAATGTTCATAAAGAAAAAAGAAAGAAAGAATGAAAGAAAGAAATAACGAACAAAAGTGATTTTTTTTTAAGATTAAGGAAAACTAAAAATTGTAAATGGTAATATAACAATGAAGTGTAAAGAATAGTATAATAATTGGTAATATAATTACGGTTTTTGTTATTATAGATTACTAGTGTTGATGCATAAGGAGTTTGACTGTTTATCTGCAAACAGAACTCGAGATAAATTCTTGTTGCACCAATTTAAAACTAAAGTAAGGTTATTGTGTAATGTGCATTGCTTTGATTGCAACACAACAATCGTCATCGCTTCTCGGCCTTTTGGCTAAGATCAAAGTGTAGTATCTGTTCTTATCAGCTTAATGGAGAGTACATAATCAGTGTTCTTTTTTACATAGAAGGAAGAGCACAGATTTGGACTTTCTTGGGGTGAAAGTAACAGAGTTACTCCTTTGTTGTTTTAGGTGGCGAGCAGGGAACCCAGTATTTCACCATTGCTGTGGTTATTACCAATACCATGCAGTGAGAGGAAACATACCGGGGGGGCCTGCAAAGCCCCAAACCTGGTCCCACGGGACCCCACGTGGGTGCTTCTCACACGTGGCTATTCCCTCCTCTCTGTACTTCCTTACTTCGTACTGGCTGAGGGACCTGCACTCATAGAAGTGTATTCGTCCCAAAGTCCCTCCCCGGTAAACCATCACCTTGCGATCGAGTGGGTTTGTGATGGCGAAAGGGAGGTCGGTACACAACTCTCGGCCGATCCTCCAGGAATACCGTGATAGTGCGGGTACACCCTGGTAAGGGGGTTGTCATGTGTGTGTGGGTGTTCGTGTGGGTAAAGCAAGATGGACGACGAAGAGCCAAGGGGAAGAAACGAAGGAGATCGCCAGCCGGAAAGAAGAAACCGAATGCTGACCATATGGTTCCCTGCACCACCATCCTTCAAATGCACAGAGAGGACGCAGGGATGCCCATGGGAATGTGCGTCATCGGGGTGGTCTGGCTGCAAGCAATCACTAGTCCGACATCTAAAGGAAGCCCACAACAAGAAAATCAACGAATATATGAACATGTGTGCAGGGTGCTATCTGGTACTGACTATCCGGCCAAGCAATCACACGTGCATCCTCAACAGGCAGATGAGGGAGGAGCAAAGGGTTCCCCATTTTCGTTTCCAGTGCGACGTGCAATACTGCCACTACTCTGCCCCAACAAAGAGAGGATTGAATAACCACAAGGTAGCAACACATGTACGGCAGTGGAGGAGGAGAGACAACCAACGTCAGGCGGAGCAACGACAGGGGAACCAACAGGCTGAAGGCAATCCAGCAAGCGCCCAGCCCTCACAGGAAGTTGGGGAAAATAGGGATAACGAGCAGAGGGAGCAGCCACAGAATTACGAGCAACAGCAGCAAAGAGAAACACAAGGGCAACGAGAAAGGCACAGAGGGACACCTCCACCCAGGGATGGAGAAGTGGAAGGACCAGAGACACCACGCCCCGTCTCTGGGAGAAGTACACCAGTGTCACCACTGAGCCCAGACGATCAAGAAACGCGACTGAGGTCGATAACGCCGAGCCAGCTGCTCCAAAATGAACCCTCACCAAGAGAGGAATCACAGCACCCAGGGGACCTGACACCCCTCTTGCACATGCCAAGAATGCCACTGTCACCTCTAAGCCCCGATGAAGAACATGGTGGAGACAGTACCCGAACAGGGGAACAGATAATGCAAAGTCAAGAAACAAATGAAGGAAGACAAAGTAATCTCAGTGAATCCCCTACACCACTATCGCAAAGTGAAGCAACTCAAACACTAAGTGGTGAAGGCAACATACAGGAGCAGATTGGCATAACGCCTGAACCAAATGAAGAGCGAGATGAAGCTGAGGAGACATGGATACTGGAGCCGTTTCTGGGCACAGTTTATGAGATCCAGCGGAACCCGGACTGGGCAAGATTTGAAGAAGTACTGATTGAGATCGAGGTAGCAATACAAGCGGCAAACAGGATAAACATCTCTCAAGGACAGAACACGACCAGGAAAATCACCGATGCCAATGATTGCAAACAGATCCAGAGGCTGTACAAATACAACCGTCGCCGAGCAATACGGCTAATTGCCGAAGGGAACGGCGCAAGATGTGAAATAAGCAAGGAGAGAATAGAGGAACACTTCCAACACATGATGGTTGAAAAGGATTGTGACCTAAATACCGTGGAGCACATTCCCGAACCGCCACACGACAGACCAGAGATGGAAATGCAGCCCTTCACAGAGAAGGAAGTATTTACAAAACTAGCAGCAACAGAGAATTCGTCACCAGGTGAAGACAGAATATCATATGAGAACTGGAGAAAGGCTGACCCAAGCTGCCGAGTTATGGCAGCCATATTCAACGTGTGTCTCAGAGCCAAGAGAATACCAGTCTCCTGGAAACGATACAGAACAATACTTGTCCCCAAAAAAGGTGGTAACCCAGAAGTCGTTTCAAATTGGAGGCCTATAACACTGAGCCGCACAATATACAAGGTGTACACGGGATGCCTCACAGCACGACTCAGAAGGTGGCTCGTTGACAACGAGGTACTGTGTGCCGCACAGAAAGGATTCATGCCAAGTGATGGGGTGATAGAACACAACTACATACTTCAACATCACATGGACGATGCACGACGGAACAATGGCGATACCTGCATAGCAGCACTCGACTTGACCAATGCATTTGGCTCAGTGTCACTGGACCTCATTAAAGGAGCGCTCAACCGTATAGGGGTGGGACGGGATTTTGAAACAGTAGCAGGAGACATCATCAGTGGCAAGACGACAAGAATACTAACAAAGGAAGGAGAAACAGAAGAGATACCAGTGCAATGCGGTGTGCAACAGGGGTGCCCAATAAGTGGTCTCCTGTTCAATATAGCGGTCGAACCACTGTTGCAGAAAATCGCGGCCGAAGGAATGATACTGGACCAACAGCACAAGCACCCATGCTTAGCATATGCAGACGATATAACCATCATTACAAAACAGCAAGATAATCTACAGCAACTCCTCTACATAGCAACAGAACAATGCAGTATGATGGGACTGGACCTAAATCCTAGCAAAAGCTCATCATTGCACCTGTCTGGACGAAGACCTCGAGGAATGCGCCAGACACAGTTCTACGTGGGAGAAACGCCCATCCAATGGAAGAGCGATGGCGAAGCAACGCTCTTCTTGGGACGACCAGTTGGGTTCCATCTTCTGCCAAACATCCAAACAGTAGAGGAACTAATGCAACTCGGGACCAAAATACTGACAAGCAAGCTAGCACCGTGGCAGAGAATAGATGCAGTCAAGACATTCATGTTCCCAGCAGGAGTGCATGCAATGAGGACTTGGCAACTGAGGAAAACTGACTGGGCACACCTGGACAACGAAATGAAGGCAATGCTTAAACACACGCTACATCTACCGTCAAGAGCGTCGAATGAGTACTTGTACGGAAGCAGTAAAGCTGGAGCGTGTGGTGTCCCAATCGCGGCAGAAGACTCTGACATTTTCCTGGTGGATACCGCATATAAATTACTCACGTCACCGGATCCTGACGTCAAGGAAATAGCCAGAGAAGAATGCCGGCGAGTGGCAACAATGACAACACGACAGGAGCCAAGCATGACCGACGCATGCATGTACTTAACACAGGGAGAGATGCAAACGCGAGGAGGAGACCACCAAACCATCTGGTCTAGAGCCAGGTGTGCCTCAGGCCGAATGGGGGTTTCCTGGATAGCAGAGGGAGGAGACAACATCAAGATAAAATGCACGGACTCCATCATTGAAGAAAAAGATAGAAGGAAGGTAGCCAAAACCATCCGGAGCCAGCGACGACAGATGAGAGATGAAGTTCTGCAGAATAAGCCTGACCAAGGGAAAGTGATCAAGCTCGTAGCACAAGAGAGAGCATCATCAGCTTTTGTTCGAAATGGAGCGTATACAACCTTCGCAGACTGGCGTTTCATACACCGAGCAAGAC